>NC_045166.1:13498682-13566182 GCF_900700415.2 Clupea harengus
GACCTTTTGATGGAAGCGTTTGGGAAGGCTGCACCCTTCCTACGAAAGTCGGACAAGGAACGCCTCGAAGCTCAAACTAGGCAGTTTGACATCAAGGTTGAGTGCTTTGTTGTTGATGAAAAAGTGGAATACGTCAAGGGGCAGGTTGTTAGCAAAGACGGAGGAAAGGTCACAGTTAACACTGCGGAGGGCAAAACTGTGACCGTCAAGGACTCCGACGTCCACCCTCAGAACCCGCCGAAGTTCGACAAGATTGAGGACATGGCGATGTTCACCTTCCTCCATGAGCCTGCTGTGCTGTTCAACCTCAAAGAGCGTTATGCAGCATGGATGATCTACACCTACTCTGGGCTGTTTTGTGTCACTGTGAACCCCTACAAGTGGCTGCCTGTGTACGATAAAGAGGTAGTCTCTGCCTACAGAGGGAAGAAGAGAACAGAGGCGCCTCCGCATATCTTCTCTATCTCTGATAACGCCTATCAATACATGCTCACTGACAGGGAGAACCAGTCCGTCCTCATCACTGGAGAATCTGGTGCCGGGAAGACTGTGAACACCAAGAGAGTCATCCAGTACTTTGCCAGCATTGCGGCTGCAGGAGGTGCTCAGAGCAAAAAGGATGCGAGTAAGGGAACCTTGGAGGATCAAATCATCCAGGCCAACCCTGCACTGGAGGCGTTTGGGAATGCCAAAACATTAAGGAATGACAACTCCTCTCGCTTTGGCAAATTCATCCGTATTCACTTTGGAACGAGTGGAAAACTAGCCTCTGCCGACGTTGAGACTTACCTCTTGGAAAAATCCAGGGTTACCTTTCAGCTTAAGGCTGAGAGGGACTATCACATCTTCTATCAGATCATGTCCAATAAAAAGCCAGAGCTGCTGGATATGTTGCTGATCACCAACAACCCTTACGATTACTCCTATGTCTCTCAAGGAGAGATCGCTGTCACTTCCATCGATGATTCAGAGGAACTGGTTGCCACTGACAGTGCCTTTGATGTGCTCGGCTTCACGGCAGAGGAGAAGATGGGAATCTACAAGATGACTGGGGCCATCATGCACTATGGCAACATGAAGTTCAAGCAGAAACAGAGAGAAGAGCAGGCCGAGCCAGATGGCACAGAGTCTGCTGACAAGGCGGCCTTCCTGATGGGCTTAAACTCTGCAGATCTCCTCAAAGGAATCTGCCACCCTAGGGTCAAGGTAGGCAATGAGTACGTCACCAAAGGTCAGACTGTAGACCAAGTCTATTACTCAATTGGTGCACTGGCTAAGTCAGTTTACGAGAAGATGTTTAACTGGATGGTGGTTCGAATCAACCATTCCCTAGACACCAAACAGCCTCGCCAGCATTTCATAGGAGTGCTGGACATTGCAGGTTTTGAGATCTTTGACTTCAACACCTTTGAGCAGCTGTGCATCAATTTCACTAACGAGAGACTGCAACAGTTTTTCAACCACCACATGTTTGTGCTGGAGCAAGAGGAGTACAAGAAGGAGGGAATTGACTGGGAGTTCATCGACTTTGGCATGGACTTACAGGCCTGCATTGACCTCATTGAAAAGCCCCTTGGGATTATGTCTATTTTAGAGGAAGAGTGCATGTTTCCTAAGGCGAGCGACCAGACATTCAAGTCAAAGCTGTATGACAACCACCTGGGCAAGTCAAATATGTTCCAAAAACCACGTCCGGTAAAGGGAAAAGCTGAGGCTCATTTTGCTTTGGTCCATTATGCCGGCATAGTTGACTACAACATTGGCGGCTGGCTGGTGAAGAACAAAGACCCTCTGAATGAGACTGTGGTGGGCCTGTACTCGAAGTCATCTCTCAAGCTGCTGAGTAATCTGTTCTCCTCCTTGGCAGGAAATGAGGGTGGAGACAAGGCGGGGGCCAAGGGCGCCAAGAAGAAAGGCGGATCTTTCCAAACAGTGTCCGCCTTGCACAGAGAAAACCTCAACAAGCTGATGAACAACTTGAAGACCACTCACCCCCACTTTGTCCGTTGCTTGATCCCTAATGAGACCAAGACACCAGGAGCGATGGACAACTGCCTTGTCATGCACCAGCTTCGCTGTAATGGCGTGTTGGAGGGCATCAGGATCTGCAGGAAGGGCTTCCCAAATAGAGTCCTCTATGGTGACTTCAAACAGAGGTACAGAATACTGAATGCCTCAGCCATCCCTGAGGGTCAGTTCATGGACAGCAAGAAGAGCGCAGAAAAACTGCTTGGTTCACTGGACATTGACCACACCCAGTACAAATTTGGGCACACAAAAGTCTTCTTTAAAGCTGGCTTGCTTGGGGTGCTGGAGGAGATGAGGGATGAACAACTCTCCCGCATTATCACAAGGCTCCAGGCCAATGCAAGAGGTATACTAATGAGGGTAGAATACCAGAAGCTTGTGGAACGTAGAGACGCCTTAATGGTGATCCAGTGGAATCTTCGATCTTTCCTGGGTGTGAAGAACTGGCCCTGGATGAAGATGTTCTTCAAGATAAAGCCACTCCTCAAGAGCGCTGAATCTGAGAAAGAGATGGCCAACATAAAGGATGAGTTCCACAAGATCAAAGAGGCCCTGGAAAAATCAGAGATCAGGAGAAAGGAACTGGAGGAGAAGATGGTGGCAACCCTCCAAGAGAAGAATGACTTACTCCTTCAGCTGCAGTCCGAGTCGGACACAGTGACTGATGCAGAAGAGCGCTGTGAACAGTTGATCAAAAGCAAGATACAAATGGAGTCCAAGGTGAAGGACATGACAGAGAGGCTGGAGGATGAAGAGGAGATGAACGCAGATCTCACCGCAAAGAAACGGAAGCTGGAGGATGAATGCTCAGAGCTCAAGAAAGACATCGATGACCTTGAGCTGACTTTGGCAAAGGTGGAGAAAGAGAAACATGCTACTGAAAACAAGGTGAAGAATCTCACTGAGGAAATGGCCTCTCAGGATGAAAGTATCATGAAGCTGACGAAAGAGAAGAAGGCACTTCAGGAGGCACATCAGCAAACGCTAGATGACCTTCAGGGTGAGGAGGACAAGGTCAATACACTGACCAAAGCAAAGGTAAAGCTTGAACAACAGGTGGATGACATTGAAGGTTCTCTGGAACAAGAAAAAAAGGTGAGAATGGACCTGGAACGTGGCAAAAGAAAGCTTGAAGGGGATCTCAAACTCACCCAAGAGAATGTGATGGACTTGGAGAATGATAAACAGCAGTTAGAGGAAAAACTAAAGAAGAAAGACTTTGAGATCAGTGCACTAAGCAGCAAAGTTGAAGATGGGCAGTTGGTGAGTGTGCAGCTCCAGAAGAAACTGAAGGAGAACCAGGCTCGCATTGAAGAGCTCGAGGAGGAGTTAGATGCTGAACGTGCAGCCCGGGCTAAAGTGGAGAAGCAGAGATCCGATCTGTCCCGAGAACTGGAGGACATCAGCGAGCGTCTAGAGGAGGCAGGCGGGGCCACAGGCGCTCAGGTTGAGCTCAACAAGAAGAGAGAGGCTGAGTTCATGAAGCTCCGAAGAGACCTTGAAGAGGCAACACTTCAACATGAGGCCACCTCTGCCTCCCTTCGGAAGAAGCACGCTGATAGCGTGGCTGAACTGGGTGAGCAGCTTGACAACCTGCAGAGAGTAAAGCAGAAGCTGGAGAAAGAGAAGAGTGAGCTGAAGCTAGAACTGGATGACATGTCCTCAAACATGGAGAGTGTGGTGAAGGCCAAAGTCAACCTGGAGAAAATGTGCCGTTCCCTGGAGGACCAGATGAATGAGCACAAGTCAAGGGCTGAGGAGTCTCAAAGGGCCCTGAACGACTTCTCTGTGCAGAGGGCGAAGCTGCTCACTGAAAATGGAGAATTTGGACGGCAGCTGGAGGAAAAGGAAAGCTTGATATCTCAGCTCACCAGAGGGAAGATGTCATTCACCCAGCAAGTGGAAGACCTGAGGAGACAGCTGGAAGAGGAGGTGAAGGCGAAGAACGCTCTGGCGCACGCTGTGCAGTCGGCTCGGCATGACTGTGACCTATTGAGGGAGCAGTATGAGGAGGAGCAGGAGGCGAAAGCAGAACTGCAGCGAGCCCTCTCCAAAGCCAACACTGACGTCGCCACATGGAGGGCAAAGTATGAAACTGATGGGATCCAGAGGACGGAGGAGCTAGAGGAGGCCAAGAAGAAGCTGGTCCAGAGGCTGCAGGAGGCTGAGGAAGCAGTCGAGGCTGTGAATGCAAAGTGTTCCTCCCTTGAGAAGACCAAACATCGCCTTCAGAATGAGATCGAAGACTTGATGTTGGACCTGGAGAGAGCCAACGCAGCCTCCGCTACTCTGGACAAAAAGCAGAGATCCTTTGATAAAGTCATCGCGGAATGGAAGCAAAAGTATGAGGAGTCACAGTGTGAGCTTGAGGCCTCGCAGAAGGAGGCGCGTTCCCTCAGCACTGAGCTCTTCAAGCTGAAGAATGCTTACGAGGAAGCTCTGGATCATCTGGAGACAACCAAACGAGAAAACAAGAACCTGCAGGAGGAGATCTCAGACCTGACTGACCAGCTGGGAGATGGAGGGAAGAGTGTCCATGAGCTGGAGAAGCTTAGGAAGCAGCTTGAGCAAGAGAGAGCTGACCTGCAGTCTGCCCTGGAAGAGGCAGAGGGTTCTCTGGAGCATGAAGAGGGCAAGACCCTTCGAGCTCAGCTGGAGTTCAACCAGGTGAAAGCTGACATGGAGCGCAAGCTGGCAGAGAAGGATGAGGAGATGGAGCAAGCCAAAAGGAACTACCAACGAATGGTGGACTCTCTTCAGACCTCTCTTGACTCTGAGACAAGGAGCCGAAACGAGGCCCTTAGGATCAAGAAGAAAATGGATGGTGACCTCAATGAGATGGAGATCCAGCTTAGCCAGGCTAACCGGCAGGCTGCCGACGCTCAGAAGCAGCTGAAGACCATCCAGGCATTTCTCAAGGACACCCAGCTGCAGCTGGATGACTCCATCCACGGCAACGATGACCTGAAGGAGAACATCGCTCTGCTGGAGCGTAGAAACAACCTGATCCTAGCCGAGCTGGAGGAGCTGAGGGCGGTCCTCGAGCAGACAGACAGGGGACGCAAGCTGGCTGAGCAAGAGCTGACAGACGCGACAGAGAGGATGCAGCTCCTGCACTCTCAGAACACCGGCCTCCTCAACCAGAAGAAGAAGCAAGAAGCGGACCTGCTTCAGCTCCAGACCGAATTGGAGGAGGTAATTCAGGAGAGCCGCAATGCTGAAGAGAAGGCAAAGAAAGCCATCACGGACGCGGCCATGATGGCGGAGGAGCTGAAGAAGGAGCAGGACACCAGCGCCCACTTGGAGCGCATGAAGAAGAACATGGAGCAGACTATCAAGGACCTGCAGCACCGCCTGGACGAGGCCGAGCAGATAGCCATGAAGGGAGGCAAGAAGCAGCTCCAGAAGATGGAGTCTCGCATCCGGGAGCTGGAGGGTGAGGTGGAGGCAGAGCAGAAGAGAGGAGTGGAGTCCATCAAGAGCGTCAGGAAGTATGAGCGACGCATCAAGGAGCTCACCTACCAGACAGAGGAGGACAAGAAGAACATGGCCCGGATCCAGGACCTGGTTGACAAGCTCCAGCTAAAGGTGAAGTCCTACAAGCGCTCCGCAGAAGAGGCGGAAGAGCAGGCTAACGGCAACCTGGCCAAGCTACGCAAGCTGCAGCATGAGCTGGAGGAAGCAGAGGAGCGAGCAGACATCGCAGAATCCCAGGTTAACAAGCTCCGGGCCAAGACCAGAGACGGGGTGTCCAGCAAGAAATCGCCAGATGAGTAATGACATCATCAGATGACCCAGAAATCACAATTCCATGATCCTACCCAAGTGTTTCGAATGACTAAAATCTAAGAAGAGATTTTGTTACCTTAAATACATTTGTAGTTGTGTTGCAATGCAGTAACACTGTACACTGAAAGCCATTTCTTTATTGTTCAAAATTAAAATATTTTGGCACATTCCATAACTAAACAAGAAGGTTTCTTCTCTGATGCCTGTCCCCTGAATCCCTAAATTCCCTAAGTATTAACTTTTACTTTTAAATGGTTACGCAAAACTGGCGTTTCCTGGTGACGCATATCAAAGCACCACTGCTCTGTTTAGGCCTTACAAAAACAATGTGAGGATATATGATTATTTTGCTTTGTCTGTTCCTATTGGCAGTCCTGTTTGTGATACTGGTAGGACAAAAATTACAATAAGTGGTCACTGATACTATACTTCCAAACTCAGCTCTACTGTAATGTGGATCCCTTTTATCCTTTCTGAAATAAGGCAAATACATTTGCAATGTTCTGATGGAAATGGTTTTGTTTCAGTTTATGATCATCTAGCAGACTACTTCATCATTTGGGTTTTAGTACTGAATAAATGTTGAATAAGAACATGACTAAATATCTGTTAGTACAGCAATGCTTTTCTTAATGCTATATGGTAGATAAGCAGAATTTGCCTGAACATAACTTTTACCTTCAAATACATGCACCTCTTAAATCACCTCACCTGTGAATATGATGGTGAGTTAATGAAATGAAACATGGTCAACACTGACCCCTGCAGACTACTGAGGGAATTGCATGACGAGGGACTTGAGGGTTAGACAAGAGACCATAAAAAGACTATGCAGAAAACAAAACAATTGGCTGCTAACCTGATTGCAGTGACACTGATTACCTATTTGGATCAAATAATACATATATTGTACAGCATGTAGTGGGGAAAAAAACAAACAAAACAAAGGCTCAAGTTATTTCTTTATTTCCAAATTGTATGTCACTTCAGCAGGCAAAAACAATTTGGTTCAGCAACAATATCATCAAAACTATACTTAATAACCCAGTTAAGTTAGATGTATCAATGTCTTACAAAAATAGTCTCTCTAAATGTGCTTACTCTTCAATGACATCCAGAACAACACAACAACAGAGGTTAATTTAAAACTGAAAAGCATACGGCAACAGAGTTCAATATATTAACAACTTCCTCAAATACAACATTTACATTCCTTTAAAGTTACCCAGCAAAAAATACACACATTACATATAAATCGCCTCACTCTCATGTGTTTATTTCCCATTTGAATTGTTTTATTTGACCTCATTCTTGACCAAACCTTGTCAGACAGCCTGACAACTCAACATCAGTAACAGCAGCATTATCATCATCATCATAATCATCACCATCACCCTCATTCATTAGCAGCTTTTTCTGTCTATCTACCATCCAGATTTTCTGCACCCAAGGTTACTGGGACACTGGCATGTTCTAAACTCGTTTTGTAAAGTTTTGTTTTCCTCTCCATTTTTTACATTCATGAAGTCCTCCACCATCTTCATCTTCGTCTTCTCCTCTTTCCCTTACACATCTTTGGACCTTTACAAGGGCTCATGAGATTGCAGCCTTTGCTTTGCTTACAGCAGCAAGGGTAAAAAAAAATACTCTTCCCTTCCACACGAGAGCGTCCACACAACGCCCTCAGTAGGGACACTAGCGCTACTGATGCTCATCAGTCTCATAGTCTTCAGAGCGGACCAGCAGTTCTAAAGCACAACACCCTCACTGGTTTACTTAGCAGTGACACCGCAAGGGACAGAAGACCTATGAAGATAAAACAGTACATTTTGACAACTGAAAACCAAGTCAGGATGCTTAATACAACGGCCAGTCAGTGGTTTCGACCCATAGGCAGTATTCCCTAAGTGCTCCTATGCACCTCAATTAGAGGTCAACATTTTTTTTAATCAGACAATGCAGGGATTGTCTAGCTCGACTAACATCATATCCAACAAAGACACAGGCAAGAACAACGTCAAAGGAATAATACATTCACAGGACAAGGACATAGTGGTAAAGCATGTATCTCCATACATACGACTACAAGGGCAAAAGGGCAAGACCCTTGGATACACACACACACGCTATACAACATGCTGTGATGTCATGCTCACGTCCCTGTTTAACATCAACGCTCAAAAGTGGTTTAGCTTTGTCCACTTAGTTGTGGGCAGAAAAGTACCTGTTTTTATTTCCTTTTTGTGATATTTTATAAGCTTTTCTTATAATAATGTTTACCTCTGATTATTCATGCTATTTCTTTAGAGGAGGTAGTTTTGGTTCTGAAAGCTGAAAAAACAGAAACAAGAGAAAACATAAAAGAAATAACATAAATACATCTCATCAACAAAAAAAAAAATCACGGGACACAGTTTCTTATTACTCTGCACACATAGAAAATATATTTTTCTCATGCTACAAGGTTCTGCCATGCCTGGTGTATTTGCGTAGTAAAGGCAAGGTCATCAGCATGAGGACATCCAAGGCGAAGAGGAGGATGAAGAAGGTGAAGAAGAGGAGGAGGAGAGAAGAAAGAAGAGAAAGAGGAAAGAGGGAGTGGGGGGGAGGAGGAAGAACAACAAGAAGAGGAGGAGGGGAGGAGGAGGAGGAGGGGAGTAAGAGGAGGGGGTGGGACAGGAGGCGGATGGGGAGGAGGAAGAAGAAGAAGAGGAGGAGGAGGCAGGTCATCTGAGCACACTCTGGGTCATAGTTCAGACCAAACCTCTTATCTCTATTTCTACTAAACCTTCAAACCCAGACTTCTCCAGAAGAACAGCAGTTACTTTTGCACTTCAATGTCAATACTCTTTACCATATATCCTTAAACATATTTTCTCTTCTTAAGGCATATTGTAAAAGAAAGAAAACATAAATAGGTTTAGTTGCATATTAGGGCATTTCTTATATACATGTGCCTCTTATACTCTGGTCATGTCTGCACCGCGTGTCTCGAGTGTGTGTGTGTGTGTGCCACTGTGGGCTCAGGGGGTTACAGGCTGCTGGCTTGGGTCTGCAGAGAGGTGCTGTGGGTCTGTGTCTGTGCCGTGGTGGCGACCGGCACCGGGGCCAGCTCGCAGTCGTTGGCCCCGCCGGTTTCGCCGCGTGCGTACATGAGCACGAGTGTGACGGTGGCGAAGGTGGTGGCGTTGACAGGGAACGCTCGTAGCAGTGTGGAGGTGAGCCCGCGCGTGAACACCGTCCAGCCCTCGTTGGCCACACTCTGCCGCACGCAGTCCATGATGCTGCTGTAGCGGTACACGCCCCCCACGCCGTCCGCCTGCAGCCGCGACTTGATCACGTCCACGGGGTACGTAGAGAGCCAGGAGGCGATGCCCGACATGCCGCCGCAGAACAGAAGCTTGGGGATCATGTATGGGTCGTCGGGCTCGCAACCGATCCTGGTCGTCAGCAGGTCGTAAGCCAGAAAGTAGACTCCGAAGCCGGGGGTCTCGCGCACCAGCGTGGTCACCATGCCGCGGTTGACGCCCCGCAGGCCCTCGCGCTGGTAGATGCGCGCCAGGCAGTCCAGCGAGTTCTTGTAGACCTTACGCGAGGACTTCTTCTTCTCGCCAGTGCCCTGCATCTGCATGCGCGTCTTGGCCAGCTCCATAGGGCAGCAGATCACACACTGGATAGTACCGGCCGCCGCCCCCGCCAGGAACTGATTCAGGGGCGTGTCCTGACCCAGCAGGCGCATGGTGTTGCCCTGGACGCCGAACACGATGGCGTTGATGAACGTCAGGCCCATCATGGGTGAGCCTACGCCTTTATACAGCCCGTGCATCTGATGTGGAAGAGCAGTCATTCACTTAGGGATTTTCAGTTGATTATCTTACCAAATCAAGATCAAGCTCCGCTAAAAAGGATGATTCTTTGCTGGTCTTAAATAGTTCAGCATAGGAGTACAACATACTAGAAACATTCAAAATGTCTCACTGGCCAATTTACTTATTACAAATTAGTTTAAATACAAATCTGAAACTAATAACAGAAATAATTGCATGGAGACAACAGCGTGGTTCGGACCATTATTTACATCATAATGTCTAAAGTAACTGCAGGCCTTAATTCGGTTCAATCAGAAGCTTACTGTAATAATCTGGTTCTAAGTCCTACTAGATCCATAACAGATCTGGAAGCAGAACTGGACCCGGGTGGTTCTGGATCTGTTAGAGAGACAGCTGCTGTCAGGTGGTCCTGCTTGTGTGTGTGTGTGTGTGTGTGTGTGTGTCTATTCAGTGTTACAGAGAGCATGTGTGTGTGTGTGTTTGAAGAGAGCGTGCCATCTTTGTGTCTCAGAAGATCAACATGCTGTGTGATGACTGTGAAATCAAATGACTCTTTGAGGAGCTACCTGACAGAATGGTGAACATGGAAGGTAAGACTCACTGATTCCTGGCGTATGATCGACTGGAAGCAGTGGTAGGTCCCTCTGTACAGGGGTTTTTCCACACTCTGGACCTGAAGTCTGACCTGAGC
Source organism: Clupea harengus (assembly GCF_900700415.2). Lineage (NCBI taxonomy): Eukaryota > Metazoa > Chordata > Actinopteri > Clupeiformes > Clupeidae > Clupea > Clupea harengus. The sequence continues at coordinate 13,509,021 of NC_045166.1, forward strand.
GGGAATAGCAGAGAAGACGTGAGACATTAAGACAACAATGAGACAACCGTGAGAAAATCATGAGAAAACCATGAGACAACCCAACACCCACATTCACATTCACATGGTAACACAGTAGCTTATTAGGACGCCAGCATTTCAGGATTAAAAAATGAAACTAACGAAGGATAGACTTTTCAGTCAACTATTGCTAGTTTAGCAGAGAGAGAAATTAAATATTTTATTTGAAATTACCAAGGACAGATACAGTAATATACTTCAAACTACATTGCTATACCACATAATAGCAGTGTGCCTTTATAATAGTACAATAATGATCCTACACTCTCACAGTAAAACTGGAATGTTATTCTATTTCTATCCTGAATGTTTTTCGGCCACATTCTGAGCTCTGTTCTTCAAAGAGACATCTCTATGGCAACATGAAGGCTTCTGACACACAGCCAAGCTGAGTGGTTATTTCTGACGAAAAGCCAGACAGATACAAGTGGCAGCCCAAACTAGTCTCATAAGCAAGTACATTTTGGTTTAATGCCATATCAGCAACTGTGGCTAGTTTATGGCAAAAATATTATTGTCAAATATATATAAATAAATAATTGAAATAAATAAATAAAGTTATATTGATAAATAAACACCTAAACAAGATGCTTCGAATACAATTGATCAACATTTTCAAACTTTCTGCACCTTACTGGACCTAAGACATTATCCAAAGTATAAAATAAAATAGAGAATAAAATCATCCGATTTAGTCTGGTCACGCTCATTTCAAGTAACTGTTCTTGTTCGAGTTCCTAGGAAACTGAAACCTGTCTAAAGCAGCTGCACATGTGTGCCGTTGATTTATTTGCTGTTGATCTGCAACGTATTTATAATTAGAACTTTAGTGTCTGTCAAGAAAGACACAAACAAAAGACATACTGTTCCTGTTCACAACTCTAACCTGGTTTTTTTGGAGAGAAATTGGGGTCAAATTTAAGAAGACAGACACACTGAGACAACAGACAAGCTGAAGGCAAACAGAAGAAGGTTCAGTTTCTTGGGATACTCTGATAGATGTCGAATGCCACATCAGCCAAAAACACTCGTACAAAAAATTCACAACAGAAACCAATTCCTCTTCTGATGGGGTAATCAAGGTCTCCTAACTTTGGGCATTTGAGAGACAATGATCTATTTGTTATTTGAAGACAGTTAACATAGTATTTTTAAGCATGCCAAAGATACTCTAAAGCTATGTTTCCTATTCCAGCCTGCGTTTCTATGAGGTTTATCTGGGATCAGGAGGAGACAACACACTCTGACACTGGCCCTGTTCAGATAAACCATTATTGGTTGATGGGGTGAAGTAAGGCTAAACAATGTCTCTTACTGGTTTATTCAATAGTGTAATTTGAGCTCTTTTAAAAGACCAACATTCTCACCTTGACTGTATCAAATGGATGTCCAACCAAGACTCCTGCAGCACCTGGAGAAACAGGTAGGGGGAAGGAGAAGACAAGAGGCATCAGCATTAGACAGATACATGATCTATGATGCAGCACTTAGTACAAATATCTTCGGGCAAATGCTGTCAAGCTACGCTGTCTTATATAAAGGCCATGGGATCTTATTACATAAACTAGGACTGACCTGCTGGGACTGGGCACTCACCCCTCAAGGTTCTAAATCAACCCCTGCTTGTTTAACCTGACACAGGCAAATCAATATTAATGAACCAACACAACATTTCCAGCAGTTAGGAATGACAACATTCCCAGCAGTTAGGAATAACAACTTTCCCAGCAGTGAGGAACATCAGCATTCCTGCTCCTCCTGAGCTGCAACTATAGAGACAAGTAACAAGTGTGATTACCGGTCTAGTGTTTATTTGGGGACATGGCTATAGGGGAAGAATCACATAACGCTGTTCACATAGGTCTATATTCCCCTTCCATTATTTTACATTACTGATTACCTTATACATGCCAATACATTCCCTTCCCATTCATTTAAATTGAATAACTGATAGTTTCATCACTGTCACCAATAGATTATACATTCAGTCCATTTTGGTGGAGAAGTGTTTAAATGTCTGACCTCCTGCTTTCTAACAGATTATGGCGGTACTGTCCTATGCTGACCAGTATTAAAACGAAAAAGCCAGGTCCGTGTGTGTGTTGGGTGGTAGGACACCCGTTTCTGTGTGTGTCCCTCAGGCTATTTCTTAAGCTGCCCTGTGAATGAAACAGAGCATAAGCAACCTCGACTGCTCAGCCAAATTTGTTATTTTGGCCAAGTTTGCCATGTAAGCCACTTCAGGTTATCTGTCAGCCTGACGTGGCCCCTCACCGCGCCACACACACTCTTACAGCCAGACCATTTTGATCAGATGACAAACATAGATGATCCTGTCACAAGGGCCAGCTGTGTAAGGGGGGCTGGCTCATACTGGCCAATCAGAGTGAGGTATTCTGGGCTGGAATGCGTGCCATGGCGCTGTGACCTCAGCATATACACCACTGACAAGCCCATGTACTTGGCCAAGAGGTTGAATGACAGTGATTTTCTAGAAGACTTACAGTTTTTTAAGGCAGAAACCTTGCCATGCACGACAAGTAGAAGTCAAACTTTGAGTAAAAACATCACACAGCCGACATCTAGGGAAGACAAATAGGCTAAATCTGTAATCCTTTTGTATATCAACACCCACCTACAACACCTCATCTGACTGTAATTTGCACCAACACTCCTGTCAGTGCCTCTTTATGGTACATATTCTTGCACTCTCACGTGTATGCCTGGGTCTCCATCATGAAGGTGAGGGCCACTACACCCACTACCCACATGGTCAAAATGGAATAACCTTCCTGGGGTTTCCCATTGGCTGCAGTGGGGGTGTGTACATGCCATTCTATTCCCAGCCGTTCCTGGAACCTTGCAGTACAGTACAGAGCTTCATGCTTGCATTTCAGTCCAAAAGTGAGAGCATCAAGTTCAAGGTGGTCTGTGGCTAAAGCTGTTTTGATTTGGCTGGATGGTGTGAGGCCTTTTGCCTATGACAGTTGCAAATTCAAAATAATGTATGGGTAAAGATCCTCTCTCAGCAGTACACCGGACTTTGCGATCAGTCTATCTACTGTCTATTTTGCCAGATGTCATATGCAAATCGAGAGGCTTATTATGACTAGATTGATGTTCTCCTAAAATGCACGTCTCATAACCAATGTTGTTTTGTAGCTTTGTTCAGTTCGGTTATAACGAATCATAGAATGTATAACGAATAACGAATCATATATTTTCTTTTCTTTTGAAAGAAAGAAAATCTGTCAGAAACATTCTTAGGAGGAAGGATACCGTTTCCGGGTGTTACCTGTGTCATATGTTTACGCTGCGTCATGTGATTGGGTTAATTCATTGCGAACGTTTGAAATGTGTGTTTTTGCAGTGTTGCTAGTTTAGAAGGTTAATGAGAGACAAACAAATACGCCTGCAACCTACTTTCACGGACAAAAGAGCAGATCCAGACGATTTCATTATAAGCCATACCTACATACGAACTGTCTGGCGGACATGTCAGTCCGACTTAAATGGCTTAACCTGAGCATTAGGCTACCGGCACATGATTGAAGAAGTATACCAAGGTTAGCAAGCTAGCTAGTAATAGTTAGCGATGGAGCAATATGAGACAGTATTTCTTACTTACCTCCTATGCAGCCCGCTAGGAAGTCCATCACTTTTCTTCAGTTCTGGCCTTAACAGCCTATAATTTGCGATTAATTATTTGTTCCAAGGTTCGATGAAAGGGACTATGTGCTGTTTAGGTTTCAAATTATAACGAAACCTTCTCTCCGGTTTGGACCTATTCACGAAGATTCCCTGCTGATTAACTTGGTAAATTTAAAACGTAAAACTATTACATTAACAAATACTACACAGCATCTGTAACTTCTCGGGCTATAGTGGAAAATTTTCCCTACTTGCCACCACCTAGAGCGATTTCTATTTCTGTATTTGATAGGTCTACATGTCAGGGGAGATGTGTACATGCGTCATTGTCAAGAACGAGTCTGCCCAATCGGTGCGTCGAAAATATCACAACTCCTCCCTCTTCGGTCACCTTCATTGTGATTGGTGCATGCGACATTGATACTTCCGGGTTACTTCAGGCTTTTTCTGGTGTGTTGTGGTTTACCGCGTGGACGCAATGTGGGCCAGCGGGGACTGCGTGACAATCTCTTTAGCACGGTGCTACTTGGCTAATAATACCAGCACATGTGCCCAGGTGCCATGAGTGAAGATAGTGAGGTAACATACGAATGTTGACAAGATCAATTTTGCTGCTCGTCACTTGCTGAGTCCCCGTCGAAATGATAAAGGCCAAAAGAAAGTGTACATAGTATGCCGTTGGGAACATAGCCACTATCATTCGTCTCAGTTTGGCACTGACACTGGGGGCGCGGCAAAGCGCTCATTGACGATTTTATAACGCTCGGTCAACATGACCACGTGAGCCATCCGTGAAGGACAAGTTACAAAATAAATTCACCGGGAAATGGCAATGGTGTGGTGATAATTTTTTTTTACAGTAAGTCTAACTACGATGAAATCTATCAGTACCTGACAGACATTTTCTGGGATTTAACTTGCGCTGGTGAAGTTTGATATGTGAGGATGCATTTCGCCGATTTCGCTGCAGGATCAGTTGGAGGTAATGTAAGGCAGCATATGCCTGCAATGCCGGTGTTATGCGATGTAGCTAATTGTCTTAAAACGTAGTTTGTTGTGTTGTTTTGTGCTGTTGAAACTAATGACATGAAAGTGATTCTATTCTGTCAGCCAGTGCTGGTGGTAGACAACCATCTATCTGACATAATTTCTGATTCAATATTTAAATTCCTCCTCGGCGAAAGGGGCAGTTGGTTTGTTTTTTATTACAATAGTTGGACCGAGTGGCCAGAATAATAAAGTTGTGTCTTTTAGACACAAAATGTAGACAGTAGGTTTACAACATGCAAATCCCTCTAGCACGCGTGCTGACACGCCTTGGGTGTTATCTAAGATTACTCAAATTAAACTGGCGGGGTGCTGCTCTTGGAGCGAAATTACAGCTGAATTGTAATGTTGCAACATATTTGTCAACATATTTAACAACCTAAACGCCGTTTCTTAGAGAAATGTTGGGTGATAAACGTACTAAATGACAGCTGTAGGTATTTGAGCTGTTATGTAGTGCTTAGCCTTGAGTCAGCCGACCTTCGGTTTGAATGAATGCTCCTTTTCCCCTTTGTTCACAGGAGCCTGCGGGGTCGCAGTGGGTTACCCCTTCGATACAGTTAAAGTAAGTTTGTTTTAAATAAGAGTATATGCACCGTGCAGTCCACCCCTAAATGTCATAAAAGTCACACATATACAACTTGTACTGTGTTTAAAACTTCCAGGTGAGGATCCAGACTCAAAAGAATTTCACTGGAATATGGCAGTGTGCTCTAAGAACCATGGAGAAAGAAGGGGTAAGACGTTGTAGTAATTTTTTTTGTATCTGGTGGACATGGATTAACTCATGAAAGTATGAATAGCCTTACTCAAACAGGCTGACTGCTGAGAGGCGGACAGCCAGTTTGTAACCAAGATTAATTGACTTTGCCACAATTATCCCAGGAAATCCCAGGGAGTGGTGCCAAACAGGCAACCAACAAGTTCTGATTGAGTAAAAGTTAGAGGGCAGGGTAAGTTCTAATTGGCCATAAGGAACAGCCAAACACAAGAAAGTGGGAGGAACTAGGTTCCTTTAAAACACATACTTGGATATCATCCATGGACCATCTTCTGTTGTGGCTTAATGACTACAATAAAACTTCAGACATACACAAACTACACATCCAGTCTGTTGATTTCTAATTGCGAAATTGCAAGGCAGTTGCTCTTTTCTCCGCAACAACGCTCTGTTTTGTTTTCTATAATAATGAAATTGTAGAGGGAAATAGCAACAGTTAACACAGCATAATCCAATCCAATACATGCCCCTGTTTTGTTTCTCTCCTTTATGTTAAAGCAGTACAACTCAAGTATACCTATCTAGCGTGTTTATTTTTGTCCACAGAATATTTATCTGATGCGTTGATGTAAAATCCAAATAGATCTCGATATAGAATCTATGTACATGTACCGCCCTCTTCTCATACTTTCATGTTCATGTATCAAAATACAAATAAAAAGGATCATAACAGTAAGATATTGACCACATTCTGTGGTGAAGTATTATCGTAAATGCTACTTCAGCATCTTCTAAAGTTCCAGTATGAGTAGTACTTTTTCTAGTACTATGGTGAGTACTACTTGAGTACTCTTGACATTGAGTACTCTTGATACTGTTGCGGTACTGGAGTCCTCTTCTAGTACTGACATGAGTGGTATTTGAGAACTCATCTCTAGTATTGAGTAATAACTGAGTAGTCTTCTACAGTGATGGTATGAGCTCTACTTGAGAACTCTTCGTTAGCATCACCCAGAGTACTATTTGAGTGCTCGTCTCTAGTAGTAATATGAGTCGACTCATAACTTGATCACTTGTGGGCATCCTCTTCTCCAATACTCTTGTCCCCTCTCTGAGTATGCCCTCTATGTCTGCCCCCTTTAGCTCCATGGCTTCTACAAGGGGATGTCCCTGCCCGTCACCACCGTGTCAATTACCTCCTCGGTGGTCTTTGGCACCTACAGGAACTGCCTGCAGTACCTCAGTCAGCTCCGGGGTCTCGGAGCCCCAAACACCAAGCTGGACATCTTCCTGGCAGGTCTGGCCGGCGGCGTAACGCAGGTGAGACTGGACATCAGCATGTAGGGATGTGATGAGTCTCTGCTGAGGGAGTAGGCATATTTTAAGCCCAGTTCAAGAAATAACTCCGCAGTAGGCAGCACGATAATGATGATCAAAACTAACGGAATATACAGTCATATTCAGACCGTGTGGCACATGACAAAATTACAGTTTCACTTCGATTTTTGTAAGTTCATGAAGTAAAAAGTAATATTTTATGAACATTTGTACGTGTGAGAATGAAAGAATTCTAAATGTCATTTTTACAGTCTGTTTGCTTCAGGGTTTGTATTGACTCTTTTCTGCACACAACTGTGGCATCATGTCTTTGGTGAGGAAACACAAAGAAACTATTAAACAGCAGGCTGGATGATAATGATCAAAATAATCAATATAATAATTATCAGCATATCATTCAATTATCAATATAATAATTATCAGCATATGCATTCAATAATCAATATAATAATTATCAGCATATGCATTAAATAATCAATATAATAATTATCAGCAGATGCATTAAATAATCAATATAATAATTATCATCAGCATATGCATTAAATTATTAGCAGAAATGATAGGAATTGTCAATGAGATATTACTTGCTGCAGACTAACAATATGTAATAGTTAACATATAGGATACATTCAGCAACTTACTGAATACATTTACTTGCCAAACTAACCATTTAGTACTACTGAACTATTGGGGGAAATTAAATACTTAGGTTTATGTTGTGCTTATAATAACAGATGCAGTCAGGGTTTTTCCTGGGTCAAAATGGGTCTTCGGTGCTCCAAAAAAAAATGTGCGCGCTGCGCGCGCAGTCTGTGTTACCATGTCACCTGGTAGCTTACATTTTACCATTTCATAAATAATGAGGATATGCTTCAGGAAATCATTTTGCTTCCACTTTAGATTCAAATAGATTGACAATAGTCCAAGCCCCATGGTGCTATCATGTATGGTTCAAAGATTATTAAGGTTTACCTCTTTACATATATATGCAAACTACTGAAATGTATATCAATAGAATCTAGAACTAACCAGTGGTCAGAAATGGAACACACAAATTATGAAAATCAAGTTTATCTATTATTACTATTCATTTTTATTATACAAACCTACATACCATTATTTTTGTTTTTATTATTAAAACTGTCCACAAATATGTTTAATAGTGTGTTTAACTTCTATTGGCCCACCGATGGAGGCTGCGTTGGAAATCAAACTTTTGTCAGCATTTTGAGTGGACATTTCATTTGCATTTGTACAGGTGTATTCGTGCACGTCGGGCTGGCCCTCGCGGCGGAACGACAGTTTACAACCGCACCGGTTTATCAATGATAATATTAATTCGAGATGCAACACAAATATATCCGCTCTCCTCCGAACGAGCTGAGCTTTCATTGATAAACCAATGCGGTTGTCTGCCTCTCCCGAGGACCCGCGGTCTACTAGTACCTGTTCAAACGGGTAAACAAATCAAATAATAGCCTACACCTGTGTAGGTCCTCAACATAGCAGATATTGTAATACATTGAAAGCCATGAATACTGAAAATGGAATGTTATGCTCAAAATCACCGCCGACTGATGAAGTCAGGATCCATACGCAAGTTGAGTGATTGGCAGTTGGCCGCTCTGTCCATTCGCGCACCTCACAGTTGCGTATTGTTCAGACAAGAAGACACGCTTATCAACTTGATTACTATTGATCAAAACAGAACGAGGTTTCGGCTGTAGCCTATACTTGAAACATACTATTGAGACCATATTCGAACATGCATTGCACGCGTGATGAAGGCGCATCCCACCACCTGAGCGAAATAATTCATATCTATAAATAACAGGTCACCTTTATTTTTTTAACCAGATTTGTAAACAGGTCGTGATCAATATTTTGCAGTACAATAGGCTACCTTGGTTAAAAATCAAATTACGGTAGATGCATGCTAGCATTGCGCTAAATAATTAGACAGCTAACATTAATTAGTGGTGTTAACATAAAGTCAGTTATTGTATATGGCATTAATATTATTCTAAAACACCTTCACTAGTGGTTTTAACCAGATTTGTAAGCAGGTTGTAAACAACATTTTTGAAGTGCCTTGGTTTAAAACAGCTAAAAGCTAGCTACATTAAGTTGCTTGCTCAAATCTCAAACCAAGTATTCTCTAAACTGGCAAGCTTGGAGCAGCCTCTTTTCAATGATTGGCTCAGGGGGTGGGAGGTGGGACAAGCTGCTGCCTTGAAGTCGACGGTGAGGGCTCAAAACACCATTAAGCTGAATTGCGCCATGAATGACAGCTTTTTTTTAATTTTTTTGGTGCCTTAGGCGCTCGGGATTTGTTGTAGGCGCTCGGGAAAACGGCTTAGGCGCGCGCCCAAATTTTCTCTATGCAGGAAAAACCCTGGCAGTACACTTTATAGTTACACTTTGCTGGTGTTTTGTTTGTGTTAACTACACGTTAGTAGAGAACTCCTGTGATCAGAGATGAGGCGTGTGTGTGTTAGTGTTTCAGTTAGGTGTTGTGTGTGCGTGCAGATCTCCGTCATGTCGCCTGGTGACATCGTGAAGGTGCGTCTGCAGTGTCAGACAGAGTCCATGCGTGGTGGCTCCAACCTACCCAAACCCAAATACCGCGGACCTGTCCACTGCCTCCTGTCAATCATCCGGCAGGAAGGGCCCCAGGGCCTCTATAAGGGGGCGTTTCCCCTGGCTCTAAGGGACGGCCCGTCCTTCGCCACCTACTTCCTGACCTATCAGACGCTGTGCGAGTGGCAGACGCCCGCCGGACAGAAGGAACCAGGTGAGGGAGAGATGGGTGGGCACATTACACACACACGAGAGGATACACACACACACACACACACACACACTCTCTCTTACTTGAGTATACACATACATGAGTATACACACATAGTCTCACTCACACACTTTCACTCAAGTATACACACACACACACGCTCTCACACTCTCACTCCCACACTCTCCCTCAAGTATACACACACACACACACACACACACACACACACACACACACACACACACACACACACACACACACACACACACTCACTCCCACACTCTCCCCCAAGTACACACACACACACACACACACTCCCACACTCTCACTCGAGTATACACATACACAAGTATACACACTCAGGGTTGCCACCTTAAGCAGGAAATTGGCCACTGTGCCCTCAAAGACGGTATGATGTCCTGCTCTCTGTTTCTGTCTCGACTGCTAAATCTGTCCTCCTCTCCTCTCCTCTCCTCTCCTCTCCTCTCCTCTCCTTAGCCCCAACATGTCCTCCTAATTCTCCCTTCCCCCTGTGAGTTCTAGGGCTGAACGATTCATTGCATTTGCGATTTAATCGCGATATGATAGAACGCGATTTTCTAACCGCAACGTTCGCGATTAAAAAACGTGGTCTAAAAAAAAAAAAAATATTTTTTTTTAAAATTTTTTTTTTAAGATGGTACATTTTGCACACAATGTTTAAAAAGTGCATGCCTAGTGTTTATACTTAAAATTACTTTTTTTTAAATTACTTAAATGCACAGTGGCAAAGCCTTGTTTCTGTTGTTCTTGTTTCTGTAATGAGCAGTTAAATAAAAATGTAAAATGTGGGAAAGAATATTTTACACTAAATGTATCTAATATTGTGTTGGTTATATTTAAATCATTCATTACGTTTTGTTGGGGGAAAAAAGAGGATAAAAAAAAAATCGCATATTAAATCGCAATCGCAATATTTTGGTAAAAAATCGCAATTAGATTATTTTCCCAAATCGTTCAGCCCTAGTGAGTTCCTTACATGTGAAGCCCCATGTGCCTGCCTTACAGTGGTCTTCATTTCATTTTCTCACTCTCTGTGTTTTCGAAGACTGGACTGTAGTGCTGTTGGCGGGGGGGGTCGCTGGAATGACCGGCTGGTCGGTGGGCACGCCCATGGACGTGATCAAAGCTCGCCTGCAGATGGACGGAGCGCGAGAGCAGAAGCGATACCGCGGCTTTGTCCACTGCGTGACGGAGACTGCGAGGGTGGAGGGCCCGGCCATATTCTTCAAAAGCCTGGGCATCAACTGCCTGCGGGCCTTCCCTGTCAACATGGTGGTGTTCGCCGTGTATGAGCTTGCCTTGCGCGTCCTCAGAAAACAAGACTCAGTCACATACGTCTAACGCAGCGAGACGCATTATGCACTAATGCTGTGTGTGTGTGTGTGTGTGTGTGGGGAGGGGGGGGGGGTTCATTTATGCATCTTTTATATACTGTTTAGCCGCTGGACATGCACACAAGGGAAAGGGACATCAGTGTTTGAGATGTGAAAGAGCTTTGCTCAGTGAGACTACCTCAGAAAGTCGGGTGAATGCTGCTTTCCATTCACCTCGGAAGTCAGAGCTGGGAATGATGTTGAACCCGAGTTCACCGCGTTCAAGTACGGAGTCGGAAGTTGGAAGAGCAACCATTGTTGACAGTTGCTAGCAATACAAGTTGTTGACTATTGTTAGTAATAACAGTTGATAACAACGCATTACGTGGTATTTTGCACATACAAACACCGTAGCAACATGTCCACAGATAAAAGTTGGACAGTACTGTGTGTGACTGATTTAATGAGACACATTAATCACACAAATAAGACAGAAGTTTTTATAAACAGCGTATTACTACAGTTTTCACTGTGCAACGTCCTACCCAACTCCAACTTGAGAGGAACGCAGCATGGCATGTGGGGCATCATGGGAAGTGTAGTTTATGTGCCCATCCTCATGATGGAGGCACAGTCTTAAGTCACCACAGGAAGCCACAAGCTTGTTGGACTTACTGAACGCTGACTCTGGAACGAAGCTGGCCCAGATTTGGTGCGGACCCAGGTCACATCCGGTCCAGAACCAGTCTAGAGACAGCAGTTGTTTAGGCCTCTTTAGCCAATATGAATTCATTATGGGCAACAAAGGGAGTGCTAAACCTCTGCAAAAGCAATACATTTATCTGAAATGATGAGAGAGGTGAGAAATGTATACCTAATTGTGAACTATTTGATGTATGTATGAACTGTATGTTAACATGTATATATGTATGTAAGTCAACTTTTTAATTAAGTTTGTGAAAAAACAGACAGAATGGGGAAGAGGGGCATAAGAGCATTAATTGTTTTCTTTTATTTATTTTAATTCCATGCTGTTACATGTTATGATAGGTATGAACATATATAAAGTGAATCTGTTTGGTGAGATTGTAATATGCTGTTTAAAACACACAGCTGTTTGAGCTTGTCTGTCCCCCACATTGAGCTACTTATGTGCCTAGTGGGGAAACAAAGAAACTGTCATGGCCACCACCTACTCAGATTATAAAATAAATGAAATCCATCCAGATTTCATTTTCTGTCGCAGTACATGGATTTTCAAAAACTTGTGAATGTTTAAGAATGTTATTATTTCTAGGTACGATATTGGACGAGAGCATTTTATGTTAGTGTGTACAGTTTCAGAGAAATATGAGAAATGTTTCTTTGCTGTTGTTTTCTTCAAGGGGTAAGTAGATCATATTTGACCTGTATGATATTTTTTGAGAGAAAAAGTAAATTTTACATCTCCTGCCTTTTTCTCAGACACCCTCTCCGTAGCCTAGCAGCACGTCTGAGATGTGACAGGATGCATGCTGTGACATGACAGGGAGTATTTGCTAATTGGAGTCCCTCTGCTAACACTGATGGATTTGCAATGCTGTTGAGAGACTTTAAAGTCAGCACCCTTGGGTTTCAAAGTTGGGGTCCCCCTCCACAAGCTTGCAAGTTTGTTACAAACCTTTACTGGGCAGCACATGCAATTTTAGAGGTAAATTATGACTCATGAAGTCTCTTAAATTGACATTGTGGACAAAAACACTCAATACAAAGTAGAGGCTAAGTTTAAACTATAGTATATGTCGCCGAACTTGACGAGCCAACCCACTTTAAGCCAGGAATCCCAGGACACACCACAACAGAGACAGGGGTTTTTGGTCTAGAAAAATAATCACTTTTATTACAATTCATAAAACACCATTACCAATCAGGTTTAGCGGAGGCAACAGGCCAATAGTGGTCAGCCAATAAGGCTAGGGTCTTTGTAAGCAGGGTGAAAGGGCACACAGCCAAAAGGGGCACACAGCAAAAGGCACGCTGGGCATCAACGTCTAACCCACACACTAGTTTAGGAAAAGTATAGGCACTCCATAACACAAAATAGGCTACACACTAATAGCACACAGCACTTCAGTCTTCCCCCGTGCACATAAGGACCACTGAGCCTCTACCAGTCACTCCTATCTGACCCGGCCCCAACGCTAACACCTGTCTAGGCAGGCAGGCACACAGACAACATAAAAAGAATGTCCGTTCGGTCGGGGTCCCTCCCGACCGAACTAATAAAAATAAGGAAACCAGCCAAAATAAGGCTTAGGTCAGTCAGGCTCTAACACCAGTCCAGCTGGGTGTAAGGCCGGTGGAAAGTCCTCTTGCCACAGTACTGACTTTTAGTTTGGCGCACGACCAGTGTCTTTAAGTTCCTCACGGGTGGCCGGGACTTTTACTTTGACGCCTGGTTGCGTCTGTTGGCATGGGGACGATGCGGTTTCCCCAACCTGGATGACGTTATGGCCAGGCTAGACGATTGTTCATAAATCATAAAATAAAAACAAAAAAAATGAAAAATAAAAATAGAAAATAAATAAATAATTAAATTAGATTCTTTTCATTAGACCTGACTCATTCAGAAACATAACAAAAGCTTTTATTCTGTCTTGCTGCATCCCTTGTTCCTCTAGAATATCATTTATAAGCCTATCATTTTCAGCTTCAACCTCTTGCCATTTAACTCTGAACTCATTATTTTTCTTACAATTAAAAAGGACATGATCAACATCTTCCTTAACATTACAGTCTGTACATAAACCATTACCTTTTCCTATCAATTTAAGTGTGGACTTAAGACCTGTGTGACCTAATCTTAATCTGGTATATACCACTTCCTCTCTTCTATCAAAGCCCAATGCAGAGACTCTTTTCCCTCCTACCTGGCTTTGCACTTTATGGTATTGCCTAGCTTTAGGGTCAGATTCCCATTCATCTTGCCATCTTTGCATGGTCTCTATCTTTATTAAACTTTTAGCTTCACCTTTTCCTAATGGAACCTTAATGCCTATATGTTCTTCTTCCAGAGCCTTTTTTGCTATTTTATCAGCCATTTCATTCCCTTTTACTCCTATATGTGCTGGGACCCAGCAAAACTGAACTATAACCCCTAGGTTTCTAATATTTGCTAAAAGATATTTCATTTCTAAAATAAGGTCATCTCTTGAGGATGTCCCCTCAAAACTTTGCAATACCGACATAGAGTCAGTACATATAATTGATTTAAGGGGTTGTACTTCTTCGATCCATCTCAATGCGGTTATAATTCCAACCATTTCAACTGAATAAATAGATAAATAATTAGTTATTCTAAATTTATACTTTCTTTTAAATTCTGGGATATAAATTCCTATACTACAGTGACCGCTGCTTGGTTCCTTGGATCCATCTGTGAATATTTTAAGGAATCCATAATAGGAAGAATTCAGGTGATTTTCACAATATGCTGCAAAAAACAGATCATTTGGATGTTCTTTCTTTTTATTTAATAGTTCTGTATCTATTTTTGGGGATGGAAGAATCCATGGAGGAACACCACTCAAAACTAATGCTGGACTAAATTCAAATTGTTTCATTCCATATTGCTCTGCTGTCTTTCCTATATTCCATCCAAATCCACTTGATTTTTTGTAGTATTCCCAACAATCCTTGAGCACCGATACTGCTGGATTGTTAGGACTTCCCTGTAGTCTTACCCAATATGTAATTGATAGCTTAATAAACCTTAAACTGAGAGGGGTTTCCTCTGCCTCCACCAGTAAAGCACTTGTAGGTGTTGTTTTTATGGCCCCTAAGGCTATTCTTAGGGCTTTGAACTGAATACTATCTAGCTTCTTTAGGGAAGTTTTACTAGCGGAACTATATATAATACAACCATAATCCAAATTTGATCTAATCAAAGCTTTGTATATATTCATCAAAGACAGTCTATCTGCTCCCCAATAATGACCAGTCACCATCCTCATTAGATTCATTACTTTTTTACATTTTGTTTCTATATATTCAATATGAACTTTCCATGAAAGTTTACCATCAAACCAAACCCCTAGATATTTGAACTTCTCTCCTTTTTCCAGTTCTTGGTTATAGAGCATAATTTTCAAATTTCTAGGTACTTTCTTTCTTGTAAAGTACATGACCTTTGATTTTTGTATCGAAAACTTAAAACCCCAATCAACTCCCCATTGTTCTAAAACCTCAACCTCTTTTTGAATCTGCTTCACTATATATGAAAAATTCCTTCCCCTCTTCCATATAACAGCATCATCCGCATAAAGCAGAACATCACTGTTATTCTCAAGCTTCTCAAATATATCATTTATCATTATGTTAAATAGAATTGGACTAATTACACTCCCCTGGGGAATACCACTCTCTACCATAAATTCTTCAGATATCCCATCCCCCACTTTAATCCTTAGGGTGCGCTGTGAGAGAAAATCTAAAATGTAATTGTACATCTTCCCATTGATTCCAATGCTCTCCAATTTAATCAATAAACCTTCTCTCCACATGGTATCATAAGCTTTCTCAATGTCCAAAAAAACTGCAACCATACATTCTTTCATGACTAGAGATTTCTCAACTTCATTACTTAATATAACCAAAGCATCAGTTGTAGATTTACTCTTCCTAAATCCTGTCTGATATTCTCTGATTAGGTGCTTATTTTCAAGAAAATAGTTTAAACGTGCTACTACCAGTTTTTCCATTAGTTTTCCTAAATGTGAAGTAAGAGCTATAGGCCTATAGTTTTCTGGATTACTTGGATCCTTACCTGGTTTTGGGAATGGAAGAATTGTTGCCTTTTTCCATGCCTTTGGTAGTTTGCCTTCATTCCAAACTTTATTAAACAAATTGAGAACTTTTTCCAATACTTTATCTGGAAGTTGTCTTAGCATAGCATAGCAGAGATTATCACTTCCTGGAGAAGAATATCCAGTGCTATTCAGAGCCATTTTGAGTTCTGCTATATTAAATTCCACATCCAAAGCAGACATGCTTTCTTCCCTCATTTTCAGAATGTCCTTGTTTACTTTCAGTATTTCTTCTTTCCTTTTCTTGAATCTATCGTCCAAATGATTGCCTTTATGAATGTTTGCAAATGTTTTACCAAGTAACTTGGCTTTCTCAGTGTCTAAAACAATTTGATTTCCTCCTTCAATTAAAATGGGAATATGAGAAGGCTTGTATTTACCTATCATCTTTTTAACCATCATCCAAACCTTATTCAGTGTAGTTTCTCTTCCAATCGTTGAACAGAACTGTCTCCAGGATTCTCTTTTTGCCTCTTTAATAACCCTCCTAGCTATGGCCTTTTTCTTTTGATAATCTATCAGATTTACCATTGTCAATGTTCTGCGTAATTCCTTAAAAGCTCTGTTCCGGTCCTTAATAGAGTCTTTACATTTCTCATTCCACCATGGAACATTAGTTTGGTTCTTTTTACTCTGACTAATTGGAATACTTTGACTTGCTGCGACAAGTATAAAATGACTTATACTATTGTTAATTTCGTCAACAGTTTGATCTAATTCAGGAACCTGGTTCACCATACTATCACAAATTTCTATATATTTCTTCCAATTAGCTTTTTTGAAGGCCCATTTCTGGTGAATGTACTTCTGTTCAGTCTTAAATTCAATATCCACTTTACATAAAATTGGAAAATGATCACTTCCAACACTTGTGGCATGATCTACTTCCCATTCACATCTACTAGCTATTTTCCTGTCAACTAGAGTTAAGTCAATACAGGAAGTTTCATTCTTATAAACATTAATTCTAGTACCAACCCCATTATTAAGACATACCAGCATTCTATCATTCATCATTTCTTCAACAGCCTCACCATTTAGGTCTGTGTGTTTGCTACCCCACAAACTGTTGTGGGCATTAAAGTCGCCACACCATATTTCTCTATAATTTGTCCTAAAAATACTTTGTAACATCTCATTAGTTAGACCTTTACATGGATTATAGAAATTAACAATACATAAATGTCCACTGATCCCATCAAATATTTCTGTTACCACGCATTCATGCTCTTTAGTTGTATCTATGTGTCTATATGGGATTCCATCTTTCATAAATGTTATACAACCGCCTCCTCTGTCTTTCTCTCTATCAAGTCTAATACTATTGTAACCTTTTATTACAAAGTCTAAATGTGGCTTTAACCACGTCTCTTGAATACATATAATATCAGGTTTGTGCTCTAAATCATAAATATATCTTTTAAATTCTTGACCATTAGCTATTAAACTTCTTGCATTCCATTGAAGAATGAAAAATACCATAATTCCTTCAATTAGAATTCTGTGCATATTTATGGTTCAACATTTCATGAATTTCATCAGCTTGTGTTCTAAATCCTAAAAAGTCATTTGCAATGTCCACAATTGATTTAATCTTATCACTTTTCTTAGGATATTGCATTGTTCTATTGATCACTGTGCAGATAAAGGCAATGAAGTCATTTTTCTTAACCAGTAATGTTTCCTCTGAAATTTTTCCTGTACATTCACATCTTTCTGAGTTAGGGGTACTTGGTCTACTGACCTGCTGACTTCTTCCTTTTGGGGAATTCCTTTCATTCATTCTGCTTATACTTGCCCTACTGGTATATGATTTCAATACCGCTTGCTCTGGACTACTGGTAGGAACATCAGACCTATTATCTTTCTTCTCATTCACAATTTCCTTAAGAGCCTCAGCATAAGACACTTTGTTTGTAATTTTAAACTTCTGAACTTCCCTGGCTTCTTTTTGTTTCTCACATCAACCATATGCTGCACTATGATCACCTCCGCAATTGCAGCATTTTAATACTGCCTTATCTCCGCATTTCCCATATTCGTGTTCTCCTCCACATTTAGCACATCTATGTTTTCCTCTGCATTGTACCGCTACATGTCCAAATCTTTGGCATTTATAACATCTTATTGGAGGTGGGATATACTGTCGTACCAGGTAGGATATATAACCCATTTGAATTCTAACAGGCAGCTCCTTCTTAAAACATAATAAGACAGACAAACTTTCAGTTTTCTCCTTTCCATTCATCAACCGTTTAGCTTCCACTAAGTCATATTGTTTCAAACTTTCTTTAATCTCTTCAATGGTAACTGAAGTTGGAATCCCTGATATGACCCCTCTTGCCTTAGTTGTACTACCTGGAATGTGGGAAGTCATCTTAAGGTTGTTAAGAGTATCTTTCTTAAGAATGTTTTTTTGCTGTTCTTCAGAGTTTGCAAAAATCAGGATTCTCCCATTTCCCATGAGTCGTGCATGCTTAATCTTGCCTATTTCCTTCTCTATTGCCTTCGTAATGTGTATCGGGTGTAAATCTGGTCCTTCTTTTTGCTCAAATACTATAATTACTTTCCACACTTCATCCTGTAATTTAGCATTCAAAGATCCGCCATCAGCCTTACTCTTTTTGACCACCGTCTCTACAGATTCATCACTACTACTACCTGATCTTTGCCTAACTTTCGTCTTTTTCCTAACTTCTTCCCATAACATTTCATCACCGTTTTCATTATCAAAATTCAATAAACAACCGTCTGAGTCCGCAGCCATTATCCACTTTACATTCACTGAATAGTTTAATTTGATTCTACCGTCTGGGATTCAAATCTTCCGCGTGTTGACCGTCAGCAATCCAGTACTTCCTGCTTCCGTCAACTCTCCTCCGACCGTCTCCCGCATCTCACCGCTGCAAGTCTTTTTATCCTCATGGCAATTATTGTTCAGCCAATCTGTGCCGTGGCCACCCAACCCCACTGAATGCCTACAGCTGTGTCTTATTAGTTAATCAGCGGATCAGTCTGGCCATGAGAGGGTAAAAGACAGGGCAGGAGAAAGCATGGACCCCGTGCTGGGTAGCCTACTGTACAGTTCATATTACACAGTAAACATACAAAGCCACTCCCAACATTCAAGCACAAGTTCTGCATAAACCATAAACATATAAGACATCTCATAAAAACACAGGACCCACACGACATAATCCCCCCCTACTAAAATGCTGGTCGTCCCGAGCCACCCCACGGCTGATTACGTTGCGGACGTACCCCAAAATTAGGCCGCTGTGACCGCCTGACCAGAGGCAACGACTCCCCCCGTCTCTCCTCCCCTTCCTGGGCCTCAGTAGGAGGCTCAGGTATAGCTTCCTGGACTGGCACTGGGTCAAAAGGCGCGGCGTCCAGGTCAGATATTGGCATCGGCACAGGAGGGTATACTCCCAGCACTGGCCATCGGGGTGGCGGGTCTCTCTCTTCCCTGGTTGGCCTGGGGGCATCACTGGGCGAGGAGGTGGGTGGCCCTTGGAGCCCAGCAGGGCAGGGACGCAGGTTGTTCCGATGGAGAGTGCGAACTGGACCCTCCTTCCCTTCGGGCCGGATACAGTAAACTGGTTGTCCAGGCCGCACCTGAGAAAGAATCACAAAAGGTGAAGGAACCCACCTGGGTTCGAGCTTTCCCCGGGCCCGTCGTCTGAAGTTCCGTATGAGGACTCGCTCCCCAGCAATGGGGCAGCCCGAGCTCTCTTATTGTAGCGTGTCTGGTCCCAGGCTTGACTCTGCTTGGTGCGTGCTTGGACCTGTTGGTAGGCTGTGGTCAGGGCCTGCTGGTGGTAAGAGACCCACCCATCTAGGGTGGCTCGCTTTTGGGGCAAGTGGGCCTCCACACACAAGTCCACGGGGAGCCTGGTGTGTCTGCCAAACACCACAAAATGAGGAGTCAGCCCGGTGGAACTATGAATGGTGTTGTAAAACTGACTAACTGAATAAAGGACTGTATAGGTTGATGGTTCCGGTATGGTGATGTCGCCCTGGTGTGTCTGTAAGAACACCTCTGGAGTCGGAATGCAGTTTTATGGGATTGGGAATATGGGTGGCTAATGTAGGCAGCACAGTAATACACAGGACTCAGGCATATTCAGTGAAACTCAAGGATCTTTATCTTTGTGTTTCTGTTTGTGTTTGTGGTCTATCAAAAAGGGAATTAAGTACAAATTATACATCAGCATGCATAAACAACATTAACATAAAGGCTTAATATATATATATATCTCAGACACACAGCAAATAGGTAACTACAGTAAAACAGTGGTGATTATTATGTAGTTATACTGCCATCTACTGGTCATTTACGTCCGTTTTAGTAATCTAGAAATATAACTGAAATGCCATTAACGTGCATCCTCGCGGTAGGAATAGAATACTCACTCACGCTACAAATAATAATACAAGAAAGCTTACACATATCACACAGGTCTAACATACTCCCTAACATTAATAATAGTTCAACTAAACTACGTTTAGACTAGCCGTTTAGACTAACACTAACGTACTAGCTGCTAACTAAACCAAACGTCATTAAAGTACGTACACTATATAATAGGAAAAAAACAGACTTACAGTTCGTCAGTGACGCACAAACATGTCTGACAGGAATGTGAAACAGTAATGACTTTTTTTTTTTTTTTCATTTCACAGAGTTTTATTGTTTTTAACTCATTTTACTCATATACATCACTTTTAATTTTCCTTTAACTTTTTTTTTTTTTTTTTAACAAATTTATTTATTGATGGAAATTGGTGGTATACAGAGTAGAATGGGAAGCATTAATGGTACAATCTCCAAGTTTTTTTTTTTTTTTTTTGACAATCAAACAACAAAAATGACATCATCCAACGATACCCTGAACTAGTATGATGAATGTACAAAGGGGAAAAAGAAAAAGAAAACAACACACATAATAATAATTATACTATAAATAATAATAATAATACAAAATAATTAAAATTAAAATAAAATGCAAACCCCCACAGTAGTAAGAATAATAAAGAGAAAAACACACACACCTATATCCTAAGCCCTGGATGCCTATGTATCGCGAATGTGAATAGGCGTTTGAGAGCATTATTACAATTACCGCACACTCTCAGACAGTGTGGAAGGCCAGGGTACACTAAATGGACCCTGTTTCTAATTCCTTTAAGTTGTCAAAATATTCAATAATAGGCTGCCCTCTCCGGTAGAAATTCTTCATGGACCCTCTCAAAGTAAATTTAATTTTTTCCAGTTTGAGAAAGAGCATGACATCCTCCAGCCAATGGGCACTCGATGGGGGTGTGGTGGATTTTCACATAAGGAGAATTCTACGGCGGGCAAGCAGTGAAGTGAATGCAATAACATCCGATTGAGCTTTAGTGACTGTGTCGGTAGGAACACCAAATATTGCGATTAAAGGACTTGGATCAATGGTGATGTTAAGAGCCTCAGATAACATTTTGAACACTCCAGACCAATATGTTTCAAGAGAAGGGCAGGACCAAAATGTGTGGGTAAGATTTGCAGGTGAAAAAGAGCACCTGCTACAGCTAGCATCAGCCCCCTGATATATTTTCGCCAGTTTTGCCTTACTATAATGAGCTCTGTGTAGCACTTTAAACTGAATGACTGCGAGGCGAGCACAGGACGATGATGAATTAACTCTTTCCAGTGCATGGTCCCAATAATCACCCAACTCCATTCCTAACTCCTCCTCCCAGCCAGCCTGAAATTTGGCCAAGTTGTGATTTTCCAAAGAAAGCAATTTCTGATATAAATTTGAAATAATTCCTTTTTCTGGTTTTAAAAGAGTTATGTCTTCCCAGAGTCCCTGCTCAGGCAGGGAGGGAAAGGAGGGGAAATTAGCCTTGAGAAAATGCCGTATTTGGAGATATTGAAAAAACAGTTGTCTTGGAAGGTCATGTAATCTCTGTAGATTCTCATAACTATCCAGTGTTTTAGAACTATAAAGGTCTTTAAAACAGTAAACAGCTAGATTGTTTGCATGACTGTTCCTCTAGAACACACCAGCTTATATGAGGAGAGTGTAGCCAACAGACTATTTTCTGAATATTTGCAGCCCAGTAGTAGTGGATAAAGCTGGGCAAAGCAAGTCCGCCAACACAACGCTGCCTTTGTAAAAGGTCTTTCTTAACTCTGGGTGCTTGGTTGCCCCATATAAATGAGTTCACAGCTTGACTAATTGTTTTAAAAAATGATTTAGTGAGAAAAAGAGGTAAACATTGAAATACATATAGAAACTTTGGGAGCACAGTCATCTTCACTATATTAATACGACCCGTCAGAGTAAGTGGTAGAGCAGACCATCTTTTAAAATCATCCTTCATTTGGTTAACTAATGTTGTTAAATTAGATGCATGAAGAGAAGTGAAAGATTTGGTAATATGAATTCCTAAATATTTGAACCCACCTTCAGAAAGGCGAAAAGGAAAGGAGGGTACTAGCCTGGAAGGAACTGGAGAGTTGAGTTTAAAACACTCACTTTTCTGCAGATTGAGCTTATATCCTGAGAACCTTCCAAACTCCTCTAGGATAGACACAATAGAGGAAGCAATCGTGGCTGGGTGACTAACATAGATCAACAAGTCATCAGCATATAGTGAGACCCTGTGCTCAACTCCCCCTCTAAATATGCCCTGAAATGCTGATGTAGTTCGCAGGGCTATGGCAAGTGGTTCGATTGCAATGGCAAATAAAAGTGGGGAAAGTGGGCAGCCTTGTCTTGTGCCTCTTGTTAAATGAAAAAAAGTTGACCGCAAACCATTGGTTTGTACACACGCTTGGGGATCTTTATATAAAAGCTTAATCCATTTAATGAAGGTGGCGCCAAAACCAAATCTTTCCAAAGCTGCAAATAAATACTGCCATTCAACCCTATTGAATGCTTTCTCAGCATCCAGAGAAATAACTGCTTCGGGCACAACAACTGTATTTTTTGTATATGCTATATCAATCAGGCGGTGGATGTTTGCAAATGAGTGTCGACCTTTAATAAACCCTGTTTGATCTTCGGATATAATTTTAGGGAGTGGATCTTCCAGGCGGTGGGCTAAAACTTTAGCTAGAATCTTGGCATCCACATTCAAGAGAGATATTGGACGATAGGATCCACAGTGAGTGGGGTCCTTGTCTTTCTTGAGAAGAAGTGAAATGGACGCTTGAGAAAAAGTGGGTGGCAAAGAGCCCCTATCTAAAGATTCATTGAAAACTTTCAGGAGAAGTGGCGCAAGCTGGTCCCTAAACTTTTTATAGAACTCTATACCATATCCGTCCACGCCGGGAGCTTTGTTATTCTGCATGGCCATAATGGCTCCAATGATCTCCCCTATCTCCAACTTTCGCTCAAGTGATGAAACAACTGTTTGATCAAGAGAGGGGGCCTCTATATTATTCAAAAAGGCTGTCATGGGTGTTATGTCTGTGGGGAAGTCTGTAGAATAGAGTGAGATGAAATGGGAAGTAAATATATAATTTATGTGTTTTGGGTCTGAAACTAAAATACCTAGCTCATCTTTAACCTGGGGGATAAGACGAGATGCAGTCTGCCGCTTTAATTGGTGAGCAAGTAAACGACTACATTTATCCCCATATTCATAGGAGGTCCCACGGGTTTTTAGTAGAAGTTGCTCTGCGTGTTTTGTAGTTAGAATGTTCAGTTTGGCTTGCAATTCTATCAGTTTCTTATGTAACTCAGCATTGGGGGATTCTGAATAGAGCTGGTCAAGTTTATGTATAGAGTCAGTTAAGCTTAAGACTTCCTTAGAGTGTTCCCTTTTGGTAAATGCCACATATGAAATAATATGCCCCCTGAGGAAAGCTTTGAGCGATTCCCACAGTAATGAATATGAAGTGTTCTCCTTTTTGTTTGTGCTGATATATACATCTATGTTGATTGCCAGACAGCGGCAAAAGTCTTCATCTGACAGTATAAGGGGATCTAGTTTCCATAATGGACGTTGCTTTATATTCAGAGCAAAAGAAATGTCTAGAACAACAGGGGAGTGATCAGAGATAATGATGGTTGAGTAGTCAACAGATTTAATTGAAGGAATAAATGAGGCTGTCGATGAAAATAGTCTATGCGAGAAAAAGAACGGTTAGACTGGGGAGAAGAAAGAAAACCGCTTCAAAGTTGGGTTAAGAAGCCGCCATGGATCAATACAGCCACTTCTGCTCCATAAATGTTGTGAATGCCTTTGCCATTGCCTGAGGGCGAAGATCTCTTTGAACATGACCTATCCAAAGTAGGGTTGATGTCACAATTTAAGTCACCTCCCAGAATCAGTTTGTGAGTGTCCAAGTTTATGGGAGCGAGGACAGAAGCTTATTAACAAACTCTGTGTCATCCCAATTAGGAGCGTAAACATTGACTAGAAGAACATTGGTCTGGTAAAGACAGCCACTGATTATAACAAAACGACCATAGGGGTCGGTGATGATCTCTGTTGGTGTAAACTGTACCTTCTTATTAATGAGAATAGCAACGCCTTTTGAGCTACCATCATGTCTGGAGTGATACACTTGGCTAATCCAAGCTTTACGCAAATGAATGTGATCTTTTAACCGTAAATGTGTCTCTTGTAAAAATAAAATATCGGCATTGAAAGATTTGAGGTGCGAAAGAACTCTGGCTCGTTTGACTGATCCATTCAGCCCCTTAACATTCCACGAGACAAAGCGTACGACTGAATTACTGATCAATCTATCAGAAGAAGTAACCATATCAATGTGTCTTGGCAAAAGGGATTGTACAGTATATTACAGAAACTTGAGGGGGCGGTAAGATCATAGTGTAAATAGACATGTGCTCTCCAAAGCCTTACATAAAGCTGAAGTAAATGGGACTGTGATAAAGGCGTGTGTCCTGGGGTAACACACATGAAAAATGAAAAAATGGGGGGTGGAAAAGAAAACAAATTCAAAGAATAAACACAACAGTATGAACAACAACAATAACACTTTCCTAGATCCTCCTCTATTAATGAACCTGAGGAGCATCGCAGGCTTAACCAAACTACAGACCTTCCGATTGACATTTCCTAAGAAACAATATATTTATTATATATATAAAAAAATATACAAATGCCACTGGAGTGGCTCCCAAAGTCATGCATCAAAATAGAACCCCAAACAGTTGATGGCTTTAAATGAACTGGGAGAAAAAAGGCACTGGCCATATTTATATTGATAAGTCCAACTTAATGTCCAAACAAGACAGTCCAACTTAATTTCCAAAGTGTGATCAATTCAAATGACAGCATGGAATAGCCTACCTCAAGCCTCAGTGGATGCAGGTGAATCAGAGGCAACAGAGCCCCAGTGCTCGCGGTAGAATGCCATCGCCTTACTCTGTGTATCAAAATGCAACTCTTTCGAGTTAAACAACACTCGGAGGCGGGCGGGGTACACCATTCTGAACTTGACCCTCTTTGCGTAGAGCAGAGCCTTCACCTCCTTGAATGCTGCCTGCTTGCGTCCCAGTTCAGCACTGACATCCTCGTGGAGAAACACTCTGTTGCCACGAAATTCCATTTCCCGTTGACGTCTCTGAACGATGATCCGCTGCTTGTCTTGGAAGTTGTGGAATACAACGATGAAGACTCTTGGGCGTTGATTACCGTTTGCCTCTGACTTGGCTGGCCCCAGTCTGTGTGCACGAGCGAGAAGAAGAGGGGTCGGGAAAAAATCTTTTCCAAATATTTCTTCGAAAAAATGAGTCATAAAAGCAACCGGGTTGGACCCCTCCACCCTCTCAGGAATGCCCACGACTCTTAAGATGAGCCTGCGCCAGCGATTTTCCAAATCGTCAACTTTCTCCTTCAACCAGGCATTCTCAGTCTGAACAGTGTTTAGCTTAGCCTCAACCTGAACAAGCCTCTGTTCACTTTGGTCGAGAGTAGCTTCAATTGCACAGATCCGTTCTTCGTGTGATTCGTACAGGGAACTTATTTCACTCAGAGTTGATTTGAGAGGAGCCAAAGCTGTGTCTAGCTCCTTCCTTATAACCGCATGGATAGCTTGGGTTAGCTCTGAAAGCAGCCCTGAGCGGAGTTGTTCAAACTGTTCAGCTAGCTCCATGTTAGCTCGGCTAGTCTGGCTGGTGGTCACAGAAGCACTTTCTTTATCACTCGGTTTTAGGCGACGAGACTGCTTGTTTGACATAATAAATGTCGGCTGGTTTGTCGAAAATGACTTAAACTTACAACATTGACTGATATTTCTAAGATGAATGGGGTAAATAATCAAGAATAAATTAAAAACTCGGGAGCCACTTCACCGTCTACCTACTCACGCCATCACCAACCCGGAAGTCACAATAATGACTTTTACTACTAAACTGAATAGGCATAGTGAAACTAACACCGTGCCGTCTCCTGTGGTGTTTTGCCGCGACCTGACCAAATCACGAGATGTGCTGAGGAACAGATCTCTGCGCATGCGCAATTTTCTACCGTCTCTGGCCTTTCTAACAGGTGTTGTTATACACCTGCACTAGTGCAGGCATCTTGGCTGGCCACTGGGACTGCTCATCAGCATTCAGGGAGCTCAACAAGGACAACAAGGTCTGATTGAACCTTTCAACAGCCCCGTTTCCCTGCGGTGGTACGGAGTCGTCCGGCTCTTGACACAGCCATACAGGGCACAAAACTGCTGCATGAGCTCTGACTCAAAAGCACCACCTCGATCTGACAGGATCCTCTCCGGGCAGCCAAATGTCTGGATGAATGCTTCCCACAGGGCCTTCACCGTAGTGAGGGCGGTCTGATCACGGGTCGGCACGGCTACTGTATAGCGAGAGAACAGGTCAGTAAAGACAAGGATATAGGGATAAGTGTCAGCTGGTCTCCCTAACGACAAATAGTCCAATCCAACTATTTCAAATGGATAGGTACACTGAATGGACTGTAGGGGGGCTCTCACCTCAGGGCCGGCCTTGCTGATTGCACACTCCACACAGTTCTTGGTCCAGGTGTTGCTGTCGGTGACCATGCCTGGCCAATAGAATCTCCGTCGTAGAAGGCTCAGGGTTTGCTCGCTGCTTGCATGCCCTGAGGCTCGGTGGTACTGGGCCCAAAGCCCTTGGGCTTCGCCACCTGGAACCAGGACTTGATGAACGTCCATCCCGGTACCTGGCTCTTTCGTCTGCCGCACCAGGACTCCATCTCGGATCTCGATCGGGGCCCAGTCGGAAAGCAGTCTCTGGACCGGCTGGGTAAGGGTAGAGCGTGCTTCCCTGGGTGGCAAGGAATTCAGCCTCTTCCAATCATACAACTGCCGCAGGTCAGGGTCGGCTTGTTGTGCATCCCTCCACTGACTAGGTGGAGTGGCAGTGAGCACGGCCTCGCTGGCCTCTGCTGCACCTAATGGGGTTTTGTCCCTGGGAGGCAGTGTTTCTGGGCCAGTCTGAACTGCAGCCACCCTGGCTTCCCCTGGGAGCCGGGAAAGGGCATCTGCATTCCCGTTCTTGGCACCTGGTCGATACTTGACAACATTGTTATAATTGGCGAGCTGGGCTACCCACCGCTGCTCTGTGGCCCCCAGGTTTGCCGTTGCCAAGTGCACCAGCGGGTTGTTGTCAGTGAATACTTCGATCTCTGCCCCCCAGAGGTAATCCTTGAACTTTTCGGTGATTGCCCACTTGAGCCCCAGTAGCTCCAGCTTGAACGAGCTATAGTTTTGGTCGTTACGCTCAGCTGCATGCAGGCTGCGGGTCGCGTAGGCAACCACCCGCTCCTGCCCATCTTGGACTTGAGACAGCACGGCACCCAACCCGCTCAGGCTTGCATCCACGTACACACGGAAGGGCAGGTTGAAGTCCGCATAGGCCAGGATTGGCGCTTCCAACAGTGCAGTCTTCAATCTGTCAAAAGCCAACTGACAGTCCCCTGTCCACTGGACAGCAGCAAACTTGGCTCCGGTAGTGCCTTCGAGCAGGCGGTGGAGAGGGATGGCTATCTTCAAAAAGCCAGGGATAAACCGCCGGTAATAGCCTGCGAAGCCCAGAAACGACCACACCTGCTTCACCGTGCTGGGGACAGGCCATTCTTTCACCGCAGCTGTCTTCTCTGGGTCGGTGGCCACTCCACGTCCGCTGACAACGTGG
The DNA here is from genome assembly GCF_900700415.2 of Clupea harengus. Lineage (NCBI taxonomy): Eukaryota > Metazoa > Chordata > Actinopteri > Clupeiformes > Clupeidae > Clupea > Clupea harengus. Next base: position 13,536,977 of record NC_045166.1, read on the forward strand.
CCCAGGTATCGGACCTCCCGACGGAAGAGATGGCACTTGTGGGGTTGGAGCTTAAGTCCATGAGCTTGAAGGCGCTCAAAGACCTGCTCGAGGTGGTCCAGATGACTGTCAAAACAGGAAGAGAACACAATGACATCATCCAGGTAAACCAATAAGAAGTCGTTTACCTGGTTGCCAAGGCAACGCTGCATTAGGCGCTGAAATGTGGCGGGGGCATTGCACAGGCCAAAGGGCATCCTCTCGAACTGGTACAAGCCCAATGGCATTGTGAACGCGGTCTTTTCTTGATCGAGAGGATCCACTTCGACCTGCCAATACCCGCTCGCCAGGTCCAGGGTGGAATACCATGCTGCCTGCTTCAGGGTCGTGAGGGACTCCTCAATCCGTGGCAGAGGATAGGCGTCCTTGTGCGTTAATGCATTCAATTTACGGTAATCGACGCAGAAGCGCAAAGAACCGTCTTTCTTACGCACCAGCACGACCGGGGCAGCCCAGGGACTAGCGCTCTCCCTTACGACCCCACTCTCCAGCATGCTCTGGAGGAGCGTACGCAGCTCAGAGTACAGTTTTGGGGGAATTGGACAATGCCGCTCCCGTACGGGTGGTGCACTGCCTGTCGGTATCTGGTGTAATACCGCATTGGTCCACCCGAAATCCTCCTCATGGGCTGCAAACACCGGTGACCACTTCCGCAGCAAGGCAGTCAGTTGGTTCTGTTGTTCTTGGGTCAGGCCTTCCCCCTGTAGGGCCAGGACTGGGTGCTCATGCGTGGTCTCTGCCTGGACCGGTTGTACAGCCACTTCAACCGCGGTCGGCTCTGGGTTGGTTAGCACCATTTTGCTCCGACCCTGCACATCTTCGGACGACACCAGGCTCACAGCAGCAAGTGGGCGGCCCAGAGGGAGTTGAACCGGGAAAGGGTTGGGGTTGCAAAGGCGCACAGCAACATGCCCCTGACGTAGCCAGCCGAGGGTCCTTGCCACCCGCCACTCCTGGTCGCCATCATCCAGATCTTCCACCATCACCAAGCAGTCCGGATGACCACTGCCTTGGGGGACCTTGGTCCACAGCATCACTTCCATCTCTGGAGGGAGGATGACTGGCGGCTGGGGTTCTAGTTTGGCAACCCCCTCGAGATAGGGCCCAGGCCCTGATACCAAGGTCCGCCGCGGCATGTAGCAAATGCCTGAGCCCAGGCTTTTCCCAGCGGTTGGGTTACTGGTGGTTCGGAATGCTGCCTCTCCGGGATGGATTCCTTGGAATACCTGTTGCCAACAGTCAGAGATGACATTCATTCCTAGTATCCCATAATCAGAACCAAGGCATGAATCCTTCACAATCACAACCCCTTATCAACCAGCTGGACCCCGCCCACCTCAAAATCTAGAAGGATATATCCCACATAGGGGATAGTCAGGCCATTTGCTGCCCTCAGAGTGAGCCAAGGGACTTCGCTAGCGTCATGAATTGTATCCCAAAGTGTCTCTGAAAAAAGGAATAACTAAATCACCTTATTTTGTGAGCATACTTGTGATCCTGTGTCTAAGACACAGGGTATCTGTTTACCACGCACACTAACCTCTACTTGTGGGCAGTCTCCTACCAGCGAGGGCTTCTGAAGAGCAGCCGTGGTCCCGCTTCCCTCGGTGGCCCTGGAGGTTCCTGAAGTCTTCTGCCAGGGCCTTGCCCAGCACAGAAAGCTGCTCTTTTAGTTCCTGCTGGAGTTCCAACTTGAAGGACTCCTTCCACTGCTGCCAGGAAGAGTCGGCCGTTGTGGGAGCAGCAGGCCCCGTTGGAGCAGCAGGACCTGGGGCGTTCACCCGGCAGACCTGAACGCCTCCATGGTCTACTTCCCTCTCAAGGGCTTTGGCTTCGGTGCAAGTGGCGGTGAAGGACATATCGGGTCGGCGCCGCAGCTGGCGTTGCAGCTCCTGCTGGATGGTGCTTGGTTGAAGACCCATTGCAAACTGGGCCCGAAGCATCTCGTCGTCTCCTTCGGCTGGGCCTGGGTCTGCGGCTTGCCACTGGTGATGTAATCCGTGGAGACGGAGTGTAAAGGCGCCTACCCCTTCGTCGGCCCCCTGTCTGCACTGGAAAAACTGCGCCCTCCGTTGGGCGATGGATTTTGGCCCCCCATACAAGCTCCGCAGGACACACCACAACAGAGACGGATTTTTGGTCTAGAAAAATTATCACTTTTATTACAATTCGGTAGTTTGGTTTCGTGCTGCTTTTGAATCTGTGAATAACAAACAAACCATGAGCTATCACTGGCCAACAACCACGACAGCCTACTCACACTGTAATTGATCGTTTAAACCAACGTTTCTGTGGATACGTTTGAGAGCGCCGAACAATATATCTGTTTAGATGTCTCCCAACTCGCGCTCCCTCGGGACCCAGGCGTTGTAGTCGGCGTTGTACCAGTCTGCGGCGGCAATGGCAGTGGTGCAGATAACAGCCGCGGATCCTGCAGCCCATCGCCTTGGCTCTGTCGTGGAATCCTATATCCCGTCTCCCGCATCTCACCGCTGCAAGTCTTTTTATCCTCATGGCAATTATTGTTCAGCCAATCTGTGCCGTGGCCACCCAACCCCACTGAATGCCTACAGCTGTGTCTTATTAGTTAATCAGCGGATCAGTCTGGCCATGAGAGGGTAAAAGACAGGGCAGGAGAAAGCATGGACCCCATGCTGGGTACTGTACAGTTCATATTACACAGTAAACATACAAAGCCACTCCCAACATTCAAGCACAAGTTCTGCATAAACCATAAACATATAAGACATCTCATAAAAACACAGGACCCACACGACATATACTTTATTTTGTATATTGTAAACCGTGTTGGAAAGTAACGGAGTAGGCTACATATCGGCGTTACATGTTCAGAATACAAAATATGAGTAGGGTAACTATTCAGATACAATGCACATTCACAAAACACATTCACAGTTACATACATTGATCACGAAGGGATTACTTTTTAAATCGCCAAGTGTAGGCTATTAGCTCTTAAATTAAAATATTAGCTACCATAAACCTCAAACCAACTGCCACAGGGGGACGGTTCCGAAAGCCCGATATTCCGAAATCTCAATATTCCGAAAAATAGTCCCACTGGCATAATTTAGAAATATTTTAAGTGGCACAAAACACACACAGCATTTTGTTTGCGCAGTGGAGTGGAGACGCATCATGTATATAACTTTTTTTTAGGCAATATTTGTTAACTTAGCCTACTCTGCTTTTGAATATGGGGTAGGCTACCACTCATGCGTAGGAAAACACCGGCAGATTGTCGCAGGACCTTACGCAGATCTTGTCAAGCACTGACAAAGCATGCATGCGTTGGCTATCATAAAAGTATTTTTGTATCATCGCGATGCAAATGCCATGTGTGTATAATAATATTCTGAATTAAAGTTCATGCTTGTCAAATAAATGCATTTATATGTTTATGATTGTGTCATTCATTGGGATGTGCGTGTGCTATAGTCAGGGATGGATTAACGAACGGGCCTACCGGGCCCAGGCCCAGGGGCCCATGAGCTCAGGGGGCCCCTAGGCCAGAGCCTCTGTGTGAAGTCGCTGTTATGTATCTCTTATTTGTGGTTGAAAAAGGTGTATTTTATTCATTTGCTAATGGCTTTAATTGAGTGTACCTGTGCTGTGTTAGAAAAAGCTACTGTAATGCGACAGTGATCAAGCATGACTTTTTTGGGACAACTGAGGATACCTTATGCTATTTATCCCCTCAAAATGGCAAACCTGTCTCTGTCATGGTTTTCATCATTTTTAGGGGGAAATCGTCAGTAGCAATCTATAACAAAATGATATGCTTATCGTACATACACTATAGAAACTATTAAAAAACCGATTCAATTAAATTAATAATTTTTTATTTTCTTTGTTATTTTTGTCATATACAGATATGCAATGATGATTGCTGGGTAATATGTATCTTGTTGTCCAATGTCAAGTCTCTATTTGATCATGTGATGAGACGATACGATAATGCTAGTTTAGGCGCAGAATCCTAAAGTCAAGACCTACAAGCAGGCACAGTAGGCTACACCTGCCGAACGACGCCTTTCAAACATAAAAGTGGTGATGCATGATTTGATTTTTCAATGGACAGGATAGCCAGCCCATTCAGCCTCTCCTGCCCCATGCTGCCCCTCAGGTAGGTCTTAATCAGTTTCAATTTGGAAAAGAATCACTCGGCCGTTGCCCTGTCACATGTAAGTAAAGTTTGTAAACTTTGACCTGTTACAATACAATAGCCAAATTATCTACGTAATTCGACCGTAAAATCCAACACATTGGTTGTGTTTGTGTGTGCGTGTGCGTGCGTGCGTGTTTTGCGGGCGCACACATTTTTTTCCGTTGGGGGTGGGGGGGGCCCTTCAACATGTCCAGGCCCAGGGGCCCGTGGTTTCTTAATCCGTCCATGGCTATAGTGGTTCGAGTTGCTGTGCTCACAATTTCGGAACAGCGGGCTGTCGGAATAATGGGCTTTCGGAACATTGCCATGGAACCCTGCCACAGTCAATGCTCGGGGTTTCTGTCACTCGCAGGTCCCCGCACCCTTGACTGAACTTCTTGCTTCCTAACATTTCATTCCTGTAGCTGAGTTATCATAAAGTCATGGCGTATTCAAAGGAAGCAAGCCAGCATGTCTTTTTAAGGACACAGCCAGCAGCTGACGATGCCAATTTAAACGAAGATCCAGAGGAAGAACATCGCCCGTTTACTCGTAATTACAACGCATGGGCCTATATATTACATTTAATTTTATTCCGGTGATGGCATCCTTCCAAATCCAGCGTGCGCCTTTTGCCAAAACATCTTGACAGAACATTTCTGTACAAAGGATAAAAGATGAATTGTCTAATAAAACTAAAGTACTGAAAAACAATGTATCTGGACAGGAGAAACTTGCAAAAAACGCCATGTTATTTCAAAATCCTTGTCTTGTCTCAGAGAACACTCTTTGGGAGTCCCTGTGTTAATGTCTTTTTCGTTTAGCAATTGCAAGAAAGCAGGCGCACACATTACATTAAAATTAAGTCATTAACCTCTTTTTTCACTACATTATTTCCTGCCAAACTATGTTTTTAAATAAAATCTGATAGATCAGAAGTCAGCCTACTGTGCAAAAGCTGTTCAGGTTCAGGTTCAGCTCTCAGGTGCATCATTTCTGTTTCTTTCTCAGGTTATAATAGCCTAAATAAAATACTCTCGTGTTTGTGCTGGGAATGTAAAATCAGTGTTCCACTCCCCTTTCAGATAGGCGTGGTTGATGTTAATAAAAACCTGTTGTTTTGGCATCGTTAGTTTTGGGTGCAAACCAAACACTGCAGTTATTTGACAGAAATGATGGTTAATAATGTAATGTTTCATGGGCACCTGTTATAATTGGCTAATAATAATAATAACAACTATCTCTCTATACCCTTACCGCAAAGTGGGGTTGTTGTTAGTGATGGATTGTGTGGGGTTGGTGTTGGTGTTGGGCTTTACAATCTCAGCGTCTCACATAACTGTTTTATCCACAGCAAATAAAATGTAAGACAATGCTAATTTAATCGTAAGTAATTAGAACACTTCACTCACCATGAGTACTCTAACGGAATATGGTACAAATTACATTCTAGGACACGTATTCTGTAATCTGTAGTGGAATACATTGGTTACAACACTGGTTGTTAACAGGATAATGACACTAATACATGATGCTGTAATTTACTTATTCATTGAAACCTATCAAGTACAAATATTTTCAAAGCTTTAAGAAATCCAGCTCAATTTCATTCTCATACTTGAAATTACCTGGTCTGATTTGGTAGTAAATTCTGCCATCTTGTGGCATCATACAAGACTTACATGTCAAAATTTAGAACAGATTCATTATGTAGGCCGGATTGATTTAGGTCTGACAGCAAAGCAGGTTCCAGTGAACACACACACACACACACCTGAAACACACTTTCAACTTTCAACACCTGTTATCTACTCAGCACCTTGAGTCAGCATACAAAATGAATGCCACCATGTGAACAAATAAATGACTCACTGGGCTGTTAAGAATGCTGCAGTGCATTCATGTTTAGTTACTCACACCACTTACAGCAAACTGCAGAGAGTCCACATCTCACCCTCGTGCCTAGTATGTCAGAGGTCAGCTTTTACTGGGTCACATAAGAACTGCATCCCATCCAGGCTGTCCAGTAAGCACTAAGGGCACCAGAAATCAGACATACGTTCGTTGTAGATTTTCACCCAAAAGGAATTTGTCTTGGTGATGTTGTCTTGCTGACTAATTTGAATAAATACAAAGTAAGGAGGTACACAAAAGTATCATCTGATTTACAAATGGCAACATATGTGTAACAGGTACATAATTAAATGAAAAATGAATGTGCAATATTCAAATAAGTTATGTAAATAAAAGGTTATGCCAATGTGCCCACGGGGAGAAACAAAAGTCTATGTTGATGAGGGAGCTGAGCCTTGTTGACGAGACCAGCTGTAGTCGGAGTAATTCCGGTAGACCTCAGTAGACCTCTCAACCTTGAGGTCACATGACCACACAATGGGACCAGGAACCACAAACAGACTAATCCCTCTAAAACTGTCGGTTTCACCTTCATGTGACCCCAAACTGGGCCTGAAACCACAACAACTGAACAACTAAGCCTTGGAATGGTCAAGACGTAATCATATGTGTAATTGCATTCTTGCCACAACCCCAAGACAAGAGAGCCAACCTGCTTTTTTCAGCCTTCTGTAGGTTAGTTAGATCCGCTAGCCGTGGCCCTTCTCAAGGTCCCCTGACTGCAACAGGGCAAAGTTCTGCGGCTTTGCATTCAAAGACACATGTTCATGTTGGAATGTTCCAGCTTTAAAACTAGGATGAAAACAACACATCGGTGACTCCTGTTCAAGCTGTCTCACAAGCAGGCTTGAAAAAACGACATGTCTTTGGGTTGGAGCAAGGTCTTACAGCAAAGTAGGACCAGGTGTATTCACCTGTCCACGTAACTTACTCCACTTGTCCGCTTGTCTGTTTTGATGACTGTCTATCTCTTGCTTTTGTTAGCCTGCCAGTCCATTACTGTGTCTGTTTGTCTATGTATCTGCCACTGGCGTCTTTAGTACGACGTGTAAGACACGCTTTGTTATGAGTGTTGTCTCTGTATGTCAGTCTGGAGGTCACTACGTGTGAATTCATCACTAATTGCCCACGGAATACTGTATACCCTGTCAGTGGTTCAAAGAATCCATTTGATCTCTCATTACTTATTTCAAGACGCCAAGACCACTAGTTGTTTTCTCTCATTACTTATTTCAAGACGCCAAGACCACTAGTTATTTTCTCTCATTACTTATTTCTAGACGCCAAGACCACTAGTTGTTTTCTCTCATTACTTATTTCAAGACGCCAAGACTCTCCACACAAACCGAAGGGGCATGTTGGTGTCTTCAGGCCACTGTGCGGCTGTTTATGGTGCTTACGTCCACATGTGGTACTGTTGAGTCACATGGTTGGTTTTCTAGGCAGACCATTAGACTGGAACTTACCAGACATCTGCTGGTACTTATATTGTTTACTGTCTACTGATTCTGATTTGGAAGGGCCCAAACAGTAGACAGAAAAGCCCCACCTGCCATGTTGCATGTTGCCAATACACGATCAATACACAATCAATAGACAGAGGGGCCAGAGTGGAGAGGTGCAGAAGCACGCTGGTGCAGCAGAGGTGAAAACACGAACCTTGACCCTGTGCTTCACACAACCCCATGAGGACAGGAGCCTGTGCTTCACACAACTCCATGAGGACAGGCACATCGTTAAAGATGCACGCCCTCTGAGCTCTTCCTGGAAGCTGGGTCCCTCACAGGCCGACAAGGAGGCAGAGAACGGGAAGAAAGGGAGGGGGAAAAAAAAGCAACTTTCGGAAATTCTAAGAATGACTGATTTGTTCTCTGTTACACCAACCCCCCTCCCCTGAATGTTGTCTTTGTTCCTGGTTTTCATAACTAAGGCACAGCCTGACTACCAGCCTTATGCAATAAAAACAGCATGCAATTATGCAAGCCTCTCAAAATACTTATGAGCCCAACTGAAAAAAAAAGCTAAAGTGGCCCAATTCTATTTAAAATGGCTCAAGATTATTACTCTATTAATGATAAATCCTCTTAATGTCCCAGTGGCCTCCTTATGTTGAGTGGCATTCTGCCTGTCCCTCGCCCTCTCAGGCATCGGTAGCGCAGAGTTCTCCATCAGCCTGTGCTTCAGCGATACTGCTTACAACCCTTTCACCAGCAGCTCTCACAAGATGTTTGTTGTCAACCTCTTCAAGTGAAATGTTATTGGCATTCTTGATCAAGTGAGCACATCAGTTTAGAGATTAATTATTTATTATTGGCAGATCAGTATAAAGATGAGTTATGTTTGTGTGGAGCAAAGCCATGGCAGTATGCAGCTGGCCTGTGAGGAAACCCATTAGCATTGAGCACTGATGTAAGATTAAGTCATGTAAGGTCTCACCTAGAGGTCTGTTTCATAAGCAGGGAGACTTAAGCATAACATTAAAAGCAACTTAACCTTGAGGCAGCTTTCATGTAAACCATCATGTTTCATTTCGTAACACTTTTAAGCAGTATTTGAAGCAGAGACTTAAGCATTGTGACTTATATGCACATGAGTTAATTCAGCTTTTATCCAATGCAACATACAGTGGAGTCAAGCTAGAGTGAGTTATGACAGCAAGACTGTACTGCAGTTGTGAATAACCATAGGCCCTGTGCTGAAGAGTGAGAACATGAGGGTCTGTGTCTGTGACTCAACACACACACATACACACTTCAAAGGGGCATTATATGAGTGAAGCCCAATCAGGGATATTCCACATTCCGCACTTTATGACCCTAAATGTGGCTTTTTGTCTTTCCTTAAAAAGGAATGGAAACTGAGTAACGGGAAGTGTCTTGTGTTGCGCTGCGCCATAAATCATCATCTAACAGCGACTCTCCCAGCCCTGTGTGAGTCTCTCTCCCTGTCAGATCCCCCACTGATGGTAAAGCTAATTTATGGCAGCCCAGCCTCGCTAGCCACCCTCCCAGCCACCCCCATTAATGCTTAGGAACGAGGGAGGACGTTAAGAAAGAGTGCAGGGGTTTTCTCAGCACCTCCAGGGTTCTGGAGGAGGGCTGGTGTAGCAGGCGGTCTAGCAAATGAGAAGCAGATGATGGGATCCCGGGGGAAGAGCCGAAGCAAGACTACAGGGCCAGCGAGAGAGAAGTGAGGGCGAGGGGAGAGGGAGAGGGGCAGGGTTGAATGTTTAATTGTGAAACTCTTCATTAAGAGGACAGCAGAGGTAGTGCATGTGGTTACATCTGTGGTTTGTGTGTATCTTTGTGTGTGTGTGTGTATATACATATGTGTGTGTGTGTGTATGCATGTTTGTGTGTGTGTGTGTGTGTGTGTGTGTGTGTGTGTGTGTATGTGTGTGTGTGTCTGTGTGTGTCTGTGTCTGTGTGTATGCATGTGTGTGAGTGTGTGTGTCTGCATGTGTATGTGTAGCAGGGCCTCAATCTTAAACTGCTCGAAGTCTCAGCTAGAAAGAAAAAAACCTGGACTCTCTCTTGCTTTTTCTCTCACACACACACACATGCACAAAGCTTCCAATAGTTTGCATGACACGAGCTGAGATCTCACCGGATCCGTGCCACATCCAGAGTACTATAGACCCCCTCCAGAGTCAAACAAGAGATGTCAAACTGCTGGAGGCGTGGAACCTCACAGTGGTGACCCTGGTAACAATAACAGGTATAGAATGACAGGTACACCTGCAGGAGGCAGGTTCACACACAACACTCTGTTTAACGTTGATAAAACAATATGATAGTGCCTATGACAGACCACACATGTGGTGACTATATGAGTATGTGTGAAGGTAATATGTAAGTTTGTGTGTACAGGTGTTTGTACTTCTGTTGTTCGGAGTTTGGCTATCCATATCTCAGGCATGACTGTTCTCAGTTTCACTGTTTTCACTGATCCATTTTCCAGGGAACACTGTTCAGATTTTCTACAGATTTTCTTACCAATTAGATTTCTTCCTGCCTGCGTCAGTCAGTAACATTCCGGGTACCATGTGATGCTAGCAGACTGGTCCCACCAACATGTGGGACATTTGATTTCAAGGGCGTGATGTGCCTGGCAACAACAAAAGACAACCAGAATAAACCAAATGTCACAAGGGAGCGAACAGCACGAATCACTGTACAGTAAGGGAAAATTCAGTGTGTGAGTGTATGTGTGTGTGCACCCATGTGTGTTTGTGTGTGCGTGTCTGTGTGAATGCATGTGTGTGTGTTTGTGTGTGTGTATGCTTGTGTGTGCGTGTATGTGCGTGAGTGAGTGCGTGCGTGTGCGTGTACATGTGTGTGCATGTATATGTGTGTGCATGTGTATGTAAGTTTGTGTGTGTGTGTGTGTGTGTGTGTGTGTGTGTGTGTGTGTGTGTGTGTGTGTGTGTGTTTGTGTGTGTGTACACACCTGGGCTGGGTCTGGGCCAAATCATCAAGCCTTGTATGTGTTAGCATTCTGCCTTATCCATGTGTAAATGATCTGACCTGTTCCCATGGGACCATCCAACAGGTTTACAGGAGGACGCTCTGTAAAAGGCATAAAGCTGTGGTTTTACACCCTCCTCCCTGTGACCTGCCTCTGAAAGTTGCCCTCTCAGCATGGGCTGTCCTCAGGAGGGACAGGCACTCCCAAGACAGCGTGTGTGAAATATTAACACAGAGATGCATAGATATGCACAGGAACTCACAGGGAAGCATGCAACAGGGGCCTCATGTATGGGTCATTCAACCCAGCTGCCACCCAGATGGATGGGGGGGGGGGGGATAGAGATAGAGGGAAAGATAGAGGGATAGAGGGAAAGAGAGAGAGAGAGAGATAAAGGGAAAGAGAGAAAGATATATATAGAGGGAAAGAGAGATAGAGGGAAAGAGAGAGAGAGAGAGATAGAAGGAAAGAGAGAGATAGATAGAGGGAAAGAGAGAGAGATAGGAGAAGTGAGATAGAAGGTAAGAGTGAGATAGATAGAGGGAAAGAAAGAGAGAGAGATAGGATATAGACAGACAGAAAGTAAGAGACAGAGAGAGAAAATGAGAGAATGTGAGTGTGTGTGAGAGAGAAAGAAAAACAGAGAGAGGTGAATATTGATGCAAATCCATTTAATGACTGGACAGGTGAAATGTTCTGTAAGGCCTCCTGTTCTTTTTCTAAGGCCATCAACACACGCAGATCACTGCATCAGCAATACACTCCTGGGTCTGTGTGTTTAGGATGTCGATGTTCACCTATGAACGTCACCTGTACATTCTGTGCAGTTGAACATGTGAACCGGTGTGCCCAAGTACCGGACCGAAAAAGAGATGTCAAATTTGCACAGCGTGGTTTGTTTACATATTGAACCTTTAGCACACAGGGGATGTATACATGCAGGGACAGTGGCCCAAGCCAGGGTGAGGAGGGCAGCGGGAATCAAGTTGACATGAGGTCCACTCTCTTTAGTCGGCATGCATCCATCATCCATTTACAGTTTTTCTCGATTGATTACATTCAAAAACTGGAACTTATGGCACAATGACCACAACCTGTAACTCATGTGCCAACTCCCTAAACCAATTCTGCTAAACTATAAGCACAATTATGTGCTTTAGACACAGATTTCAATTGTTAACCGCACTTTCTTCAACTCACAACACACAATTATCTGCTTTAGACACAAATTTCAATTGTTAACCACACTTTCTTCAAAACACTAAACACCATCCTCTCTACTTTGCACACTTCATCAATGCCAAAACCTCCTTGTGTTCAGACAGAACACACTGCTATTCAATTGGCAAAACTTCCATTTCCAAGGCTGTTGTGCAATTTGAAATAAAATCTTTAGCAATATGATGGCCACAGGTTAGCTCCTGGTTTGGAGAACAATTGATGGCAACATTGAAGTGAGAGGTGATCAGAAAGGCAGAGGAGTGAGAGTAAGAGGAGGAGGAGGAGGAGGAAGAGGATGAAGAGAAAGAGCAAGAAGGAGAGCCATTATCTCTGATGAGATTCGGGCCACTGTGGTCAACCCTGTGGTCAACCATGGTTTGACCATGCAGGAGGCTGGCCAGAGGGTTCAACCAAATATAAGCCGCTTCTCAGTTGCATCCATTCTCTGGACATTCAGAAGAGGGAATAGGTAAGAAACACTACTATGACAGGAAAACACTAGTTTGAATGCCTTATCAGGAGCATAGTATTCTTGTATTTTCCATTGTACTGTATCTGTAAAATTACGTAAACAAATACAAAGTGCAACCATTGATGACCAAGACTAATTCCTAAACATCAATACAGTGAGCCTAGCCACAGTGGACTGTGTTCTAAGGCGGAACACCTTGAGAATAAAGCAGGTGTACAAGGTGCCTTTTGTCAGAAACTCCGACAGTCAAACAGTTATGCTATGACTATGTGCAAGTCATATACATTTCCACAACTGATTGCGTCCTATCAGCACTGACACATTTACTGTACTGTATTGCAATCCAATCCAATGTTACAGTTTTTCTTGATTGCTTACACACATGAAGCATGCCTCGTTTTCTCAAAACTCTAAACACAAATCCCTAAACCACTCACACAAAATGCAACAACATTCACAACACTGTGTAGGTCTATTTCTGATAGCACATTGTCAATATTGTCTTGAGCTAGAACAGGATGCAGTAGTTTTTTGTCCTTTTTTATTTTACATTTTTCTTTCTTTTTTTTGTTGACTGTACTGGCCTATATCCTATTGTTTGTTCTGTGCAAATCATTTACACATTCATTTGTGTTTGCTGTGATGTATAGGCTACAGCACTTTTGGAAAAAATAAAGAAATATTTTAGTTGTTACTGTATATTTGTGTGTTGTTTTATATTTGCGTAAAAACTTTATACAGTTATATTTTACTACAGGAGTAAGCGTATAGTAACATAATGTTCCTGATAAGGCCTTCATACTGGTGTTTTCCCATTTCATAGTAGTGTTTTCCATTGAGCACATCAGTGTTCAATCGATGCTTAGAATGTCTACTCATATAATGGGCTGTGTTTGTCATTAGAAAACAAAGTACCCTTTTGAGGTGACATAACACTGTTTTGAAAGCAAAGTTGCCTTTTGCAGGATGTATAAAGGGTTTTGCATTTTGTGTGAGTGGTTTTGGGATTTGTGTTTAGAGTTTTGAGGAAACGAGGCATGCTTTAAAAAAATGTGTGTTAGCAATTGAGAAAAACTGTAAGTCTAACACATGACTTATCTTTAAATATTAAACAAATATGCCAGGGCTGACTGTATGTGCTCGTCTTTCCTGTGTGTGGGTGCGTGTGTCTTAATATGTATGTGTGCGCGCGTGTTTTTGTGTGTGTGAATTCATGCCTGCCTTTATGTGTGTGCCTTTGTGTGAGTGTGTGTAAGTCTTTCTGTGTGAGTCTTTCTTTGTGTGTATGTGTGTGTGTGCCTTTGTGTGAATGTGTGTTATTCTTTCTGTGTGTGTGTGCCTTTGAGTGAGTGTGTGAGTCTTTCTGTGTGGGTGTACACACTGATGTTTAATTGTTAAACTCTTCATTAACAGGACAGCAGAGGTAATGCATATGGTTACATCTGTGGTTTGTGTGCCTCTTTGTGTGTATATATGTATGCATGTGTGTGTGTGTGTATGCATGTGCGTGAGTGTGTGTATGCATGTGTGTGAGTGTATGCATGTATATGTGTATGCATGTGTGTGTGTGTGTAAGCATGTGTGTGAGTGTGTGTCTGTGTGTATGCATGTGTGTGTGTGAGTGTGATTGTGTAAGCATGTGTGTGAGTGTGTGTCTGTGTGTATGCATGTATGTGTGTGTGTGTGTGTGTGTGTGTGTGGTGTGTGTGTGTGTGTGTGTGTGTGTGTGTGTGTGTGTGTGTGTGTGTGTAAGCATGTGTGTGAGTGTATGTCTGTGTGTGAGTTTGAATGTTGTTTCATTGTGCAACTCCTCATTAAGCGTCCAGCAGAGTTAATGTATATGAGTGTGTGAGTGAATGCGCCCGCCCCCCCCCCCCCCCCCTTTAAGAACACGATGTACAGTGTTCTGAGGCAGCCAGGTCATGACCTCCATTTCACAACAGCTTTCATAAATCAAACACACACACACATACACACACACACACACACGCACACACACACACACACACACACACACACACACACACACACACACACCAGGACCGTCAACAGATTCACGCCAACAATTTCATGCCCGATCAGGGCTAGATCAGAGCCAGATTAGAGCCGGATCCGTGCCGCATCTGCCCCAGAGGAGGCTCCCACGAGGAACAGGGCTGAGAGGCTGTGTAAAGCATCCATGGCAAGGCTAACAAGCTGCGGCAGCCTTCTAGACAGTGTGCTGGCCTCCTCTCCCCACTGCTCTGCCTCTCGATATCTTCTCCTCCCCTCTCCTCTCCTCCTCTCTCCTCTCTCCTCTCTCCTCCGCTCTTCCCTCCTCCTCTTTCCTCCCCTCTCCCCTCTTCTCTCCTCTTCTCTCTTCTCCTCCCCTCTCCTCTCTCCTCCTCTCCTCCGCTCTTCCATTCTCCCCTCTTCTCCTCCTCTCTCCTTTCTCCTCCCCTCTCCTCTTCCCTTTCTCCTCTCCCCTCCTCCCCTACCCTCCCCTCTCTCTCCTCTCCCTTACCTCGGGGTCACAAAAGGACACCTTTGCTTTTATTGTTCCTACACATGTTACACAGACATGCCTACGTTTGGAAACATATGGGTATAAGTCACGTATATGTACTGAGTAAGTCATGGATATGTCACGTACAGTATAAGTACTGGGTATGTCATGTTTTTTGATTATTTTCCCATGAATCGTCGTGTTGATGTGCATGTGCATGTGTGTGAGTGTATGCATGTGTGCGTATTTTATTATACACACATGCACACACACTCTAGGACAGATCCGCCGAAGGCATCACATGAGGTTGACGCTTTCCTGACAAGCAGCTTTGGCCTGAATTTGGTGTAGCTTCCGCAAATGGATTGGGTGCCACTCAGAAGTCACTTGTGGGATCTGGCCCAGATCTGGCCCAGTTCTGCCGTGGATAGGGCCCAGTTCTGCCGTGGATCTGGCCGAGTTCTGCCGTGGATATGGCCCAGTTCTGCCGTGGATATGACCAGACGGATATAGACCAGATCCTGGCCAGAGCCTGTTTTGGGCCAGAGGGAGGCCGCGGGTGACACATGGGCTGAGGCAACGATGGGCACGCCACCAATCACGCGGTCGCTCTGTGAAGAATCGAGCATTAAGTGAAACTAAATTATCAGAGCAAGAATTCAAGCTTTGAAACTGGAGGAGGACATGTAAAAACTGAAAAAAACAAGAACATTAAATGATGCGCAGAGATTTAATGAATTGTTGACACAAAACTGTCCCAGGTACAGAATAGCTATGATATGTTACAGCAGTAATTTAATCTATATACGGTGAGCCTCAAACAATTATCATCATGATCAAAATACTAACTTTTAAATCAACAACACTGATCAATAATCAATACATTTCATGTTCACAACATTAACGCTGAGGCTATGTACCATGCCACAATGTGACATGATATCCTCACCTTGCATGCAGCTCTCCCGCGTTGACCTTGAACAACACTTTGACATATTTATCAAACATAAGTGGACTCATGTGGTTCCCGTGGCGATAAGGCGCAGATGGGCCTCTCTATAGGCGCTGTTCCACTGCTGGGAGTCAGGGCACATGTTTACAGCCCCCCCCCCCCCCCCCCCCATGTGACATGTACAGTAAGTGACAGCAACCTCAACATGCTCACAACTCATCACATAAGCTTGCTGTATTGGCCGCGTAACGCCTGGAAAAAAATGTATTCTTGCTGGTTTTAAAAATGACGCCTCTTGTTGTCGTTCACTCGCGTCGAGTTCAACCAATAAGCATCAACCATCCCTGCAAGCACCAGCCAGCAGTTCCAGAGCAGCCAGACAAGAAGCCAAAAAAGGCTTGACCTGCGCTGAGACCGAGTGAGGACATGGTTCTCTTTACCTTTCGGAGACTGGCTGCAGTCACTGGTTCCAGACCATTTATTAGTTCCTGTTCTCCTGTGTGCAGTCTACTACAATTAACCATATATTTAAATAAAGATAAAGCACTCAGAAAGCTTTCATTAACCAATTTAAATCAATATTTTACTAAGAAATGTAACTTTCTTTTAAACTTGCACATCAAAATAAGAATGAGTGCAGAATAATGCCTCAGAAATCTTCTTTCATGACTGTGTTTAGACACCGTCCACACCCATACCCCCACCCCACCCCCGAACCGCCTAACCTCAGAGAGGGCCCCCCACCCCCCAACCGCCTAACCTCAGAGAGGGCCCCCCAACCGCCTAACCTCAGAGAGGGGCCCCCGAATCCTCCACAGTTGTCCTCAATTGCCTGGAGCCTCTAAAAATAGCCTCATCAAAGTATGCATAATTAGACACGGCACTGGACGAGCCTCCACCAAAGGACAGAACAAGCCTCTCTGAGTGTGTGTGAGTATGCATGTGTGTAAGTGTGTGTGCGCTCGCTGGCTGGCGGTCCAACACAGACAGATCGGGAGTTGTTTTGCTGGGTTTGTTGGTTATGTCCTCTGATGGTCTCGGCCCCATAATAATGTCCTAAATGAGGAGCCCCATGCCCCTGTCTTTATGTGTGTGTGGCTATTAGTGTGGTGTTTTTGTGTGTTATGTATACGTGTTTGCATTGTGGTGTATATGTGTGTGTGTGTTGTGTATGCGTGTTTGCATTGTGGTGTATATGTTTGTGTGTGGCGTTTTTGTGTGTTCTGTATGCGTGTTTGCATTGTGGTGTATATGGCTATTAGTGTGGTGTTTGCATTGTGGTGTGTGTGTGTGGCTATTAGTGTGGTGTATTTGCATGTAAGTACATGTGGTGTGTATTTTATTTTATTAGTGTGGTTTTATTTTGTGTGTGTAGTGCAAGTTGTTTGTGAGTGCAAGTGTGTGTACTTGTGTGTCTAGTGCAGTTTGTGTGTGCTTGCATGTATTTGTGTGTAGAATGTAGTGTGTTTTGTGCACAGATATTTAGTGTGTCTATGTGATGCATGATTATCATGGTAAATGGACTGCATTTATATAGCACTTTTCTACTCATAGAGCACTCAAAGTGCTTTACAGATGAATGCCTCAGACATCTACCCATTCATACACCGATGGTAGAGGCTTCTTGTTGCCAATCGGCACATTGGGAGCACATTGGTTGGGGGTTCAGTGTCTTGCTCAAGGACACTTCGAGACTTGGTGAGGAGGAGTCGAACCACCAACCTTCCTATTACTAAACGACTTCTCTACCTCCTCCACTATTGCACATTTCTTTTTCAGGTTTTTTTCTACGGGACAGTAGTTGAATAACAGATGCGTGAACTTCAGGGTTCAGGGCTGGGTCCAGTCTCAGTGCTGAAGTGGTTCAGGCTGATTTCACTTGTGCAGGAGTGAATACAATCCTGAGCTCTTTTAACCTCTTGTGAGACAGACAGGCGTGCAGGTTGGAGGACTCCTGGCCTCTTGATTCTCCCTCCTCAGACCGCATTAGGCCCCTCCAGCGGTGTGTCCAGGCGTGGCAAAGCTCTCTGGTGCTGTGGGGCATGGGGACCCCTGCAGCTCTTCTCTCCTAGTCGCTTTGAAGCCATATATCTTGCAGAACGTAGGGCTGAGAGAATGAGAGAATCAACAGGAGGTGTTTAATGCAGCGTGTGTGACAGAATAGGGAACAAGCACCGGTTCATTGAGATTGCCAACAAGGTTTGCTTGTGAAGTATAAATAGTTCCTAAATTACTACCTATAATGAGTGGGTTATGACAGTAGGTGTGGCTCCACTGTTAGAGTAGGTTGCTTTCAGAGATGCATGGTTTACTTGCTAGCATAGGTCGCTTTGAAGCCATATATCTCGCAGAACATAGAGCTGCCCAATCTTTACCTAGCTTATAACTAATCAAGATTATTTTCAAAGCAATGGCACTATGAGATGAATTAAATCTTAGGCTATGAATCAAATTTGCCGTCGTTTGAGCTAACAGACCTTCCCCAGCAAAGTGAATTACTTACCCTGTCTAAGATTGCTAGTATTTTACTGTCACATGATATCAGACAAATAGAACAATGTAATCACCATGATGTGTCAACCACACAACCAAAATGAGATTTCCTGGGCATTTACTGAGGATGGGGTGAAGGCTTTGGAGGGCGGAGCCCGGACTGAAAATTCACAGAGGATTAAATTGAATAAAACCTGGGAGTAGGAAGCAAACAGATTTTGAGCGCACCGGCGCAGTGAAGAGCACACCTATGCAGTGGAGAGCACACCTATGCAGTGGAGAGCACACCTATGCAGTGGAGAGTGGAGAGCACACCTATGCCTTGGAGAGTGGAGAGCACACCTATGCAGTGGAGAGTGGAGAGCACACCTATGCAGCGGAGAGTGGAGAGCACACCTATGCAGCGGAGAGTGGAGAGCACACCTATGCAGCGGAGAGTGGAGAGCACACCTATGCAGCGGAGAGTGGAGAGCACACCTATGCAGCGGAGAGTGGAGAGCACACCTATGCCTTGGAGAGTGCACCTATGCAGTGGAGAGTGGAGAACACACCTATGCAGTGCAGAGCGCACCTATGCAGTGCAGAGCGCACCTATGCAGTGGAGAGCACACCTATGCAGTGGAGTGTGGAGAACACACCTATGCAGTGCAGAGCGCACCTATGCAGTGGAGAGCACACCTATGCAGTGGAGTGTGGAGAGCACACCTACCCGGACCGAAATGCAACGCAGATTTCGGTGCTTCATTTCGGCATTTATCAGATAAGACTGTTGCTATGAAAACACCAATGAGCGTGAGCGACACAGGACAAAGTTTACATTGGGAGCTGGGGCAGTTTTACATGTGCCCCACAGAATCTGCCTAGCGACCGTGTTCAATTGGCTCAGGCACCGAAATGAAGCACCGAAATCTGCGTTGCATTTCGGTCCGGGTAGGTACCGGTTGTATTGGAACCGGTTCCATATTGGTACCGGTTCTCGGTACCCAACCCTAGTGGAGAGTGGAGAGCACACCTATGCAGTGCAGAGCGCACCTATGCAGTGGAGAGTGGAGAGCACACCTATGCCTTGGAGAGCGCACCTATGCAGTGGAGAGTGGAGAGCACACCTATGCCTTGGAGAGTGGAGAGCACACCTATGCCTTGGAGAGTGGAGAGCACACCTATGCCTTGGAGAGTGGAGAGCACACCTATGCAGTGGAGAGCACACCTATGCCTTGGAGAGTGGAGAGCACACCTATGCAGTGGAGAGCACACCTATGCCTTGGAGAGTGGAGAGCACACCTATGCAGTGGAGAGCACACCTATGCCTTGGAGAGTGGAGAGCACACCTATGCAGTGGAGAGCACACCTATGCCTTGGAGAGTGGAGAGCACACCTATGCCTTGGAGAGCACACCTATGCCTTGGAGAGCGCACCTATGCAGTGAAGAGCACACCTATGCAGTGTTAAAAATGTTCTGTTCCAACTTGATGTATGTATTGTCCACAGAAAATCTGTCTCATGTTAACTCTGAAACAATCTTGCCAAGGTTTTATGTTATGCATAGGATTTCTTGTTTGTCTTGAAAGTAATACATTCATTTTTTCAAGAACTTACATGACCTAAGAAGACCTTTTAGATCTACATTTGGCAAACGTGTAAGGTAATTACATTTGATTTGTTACCTAATCTGCTTTTATAACATGGTTCTCTACAAAAACATAAAGACATAAAAGAATATATGACTGCACATGAGATTAAAAAAATACCTCCTGTGAAAAGAAAAACCTCATATGTAAGAACACTGTGATGACCAATGACTGACTTTTCAGGATCTGAAATCCAGGATAATTGTGAGCAAACCAGTAAGCACACAACTGCTGAGGCAACAAAAGGCACATGTCTTGTGGTTGCGTTTTGTGGTTTTTCCACGAGGACATATTTGGACAGGCTTCAACAGCACAAACCAAAAAGTGAGTTGTTCTTCTATCTTATGGCAATTTGGTATAATCAACAGCACCAGGTTTCTGCAATCACACAAGACCAAGCACTGCACTCACTAGGGCCTCTCTGTTTGAAATTCCACAGGCCTTAGGAGACTTGTTTCTTCTTACGCTGCTGCTCGATGTGTTGGCGAGACTTCTCAACCCCTTCAAACCAGCTTACTGTCTACTGAAATGACCCACATTCCACTGAAAGCACCTTCAAATGTCTGTTTGTTCTGGAGTCGTTTTTTGAGAGGAAATATGAACAGAGGCGTAAATCGTAAGCTTGTTGGTGGAAGTCGTGTCGGGTCAGCATCAGGGCTGGGGGGGCGGGGGGGGGGTAGGTCCAGGGAACGGCTTTGGGGGAAAGCAGGTCAGTCAGAGAGAGGCTGACATCAGAGGCCACAGGTTCCCCTCAATTCACGGAAAACTCTGGAATGTTTCTGCTCTGTGGACCCCGCTCGCCGCGCAAACCCGAACGCCTCAGAGGTCACTCTGCTCCACTTCCTCTGGTTTGACCTAAGAGTTGTCAAGGAAACAAAGCGCTACGGATCGGCCCAGCGGAGCAATGCTTGTTTTTTTTTCCCTCTTCGGTGTGTTTTGTGGCCATGCTGCTGCTGCTGCTGTTGCTGTTTTTCAGGGACGCTTAGCACACGTCACGTCATGTCACGCAGTTTCCTTTGTGAACTGTGACAGTGATTGAGTGTGACTGCGAGCGCATCGCATCGCGCATCGCCTGCTCTCCTCGCCGTCCACGCTCCATTGTGTGGCTCTAAGGCGCGGGATGCTTCTCACCCGGTCTGACCCCACAAACACAACTGCCCCTTCAGCTCGAACGGATTATTGTTTAACGAGGCCGTCCTCACAGGCATGGGCCTCCGTTTAGTCAGCGGTGGACCATGTCGAAGATAACCAGGCTTTCTAAATGTATTCCTTGATCATTTGTAGCTTGATTATGGAGGTTTCCAAAACAAGAGGAGGTTCATGGAGCCCCAACTAACCCATGCTCCATTAGCCCCACTGTAACTTCAGCCCTCTCCCTGCATGCAGTCAGCGGCCCTCATCCCCTACGAGTACAACGCTTGTAGCAGTTACTCAGAATACAGACGCTGCAGTTACTCTGGGTACAGACACAGCTATTGCTATGGATACAGCCACAGCTACTATTGAGACTTTTATAGATAGATGGATAGATAGATAGACAGAGTACTTTACTGATCCCCGAAGGGATATTGTTCTATAAGGTTACCAAAACGGAACGCTCACACTTTACCGTGTGGAATGCCATACGCTTACTGCATGGGTAACGTGATTTCTGACAGTGTGTATTATCCAATTACCCACTGTACATTCCAAAGCCTTCACACTACAGCTAGAGAGTTTCCTAGAGACAGACATCATTCCCAAATTAGATTGTTCTGTGGCACAGCAGGTGCCGCTAGCTACGTTTGAAAACAGTAAGGGAAAGTTTCAGTGTTTCTGAGCACAGTTAGACCGATAGAGGTGAGTGTGTTTGGTAGTGAATCACCATGGAAACACACATCAAACCCGATGTCAATGCCTTATGGTGGCAGTGGCCACAAAAACATCAATCCTTATGGTGGCAGTGGCCAAAAAAAAAAAAAAAACATTAAACAAATATTAACCCTACAGAGCTCTGCGGAGAAACGTCAATCCTGGAAAGTGTTTCTAAGGGAAACAAAATATTGGTGGGAAGAGGAGGGCCAGTCTTTCCTCCTCCATCATAATACTTTCACCCTTTTTCCAAGAGTTTGACTTCTTGAAAACCATAAAATTTTCAGGGCTTTCGAATGATTTTTCCCTGCACAGTGCTCCCACACATGGTCTTGGGGCCCGTGACACAGCATGTAATGTACAGTACAGCTGAAATCAATACGTTCCACATATGCTTCTTGACAGCTTCAGGAAGGGGGGAAATTGCTTTCATATGCCACTCATGCTGCTCAGGCTCCGCAGCTTCATTGGGTCACAGTGCCACTGCCAAATTCCCTTTAACACTCAATTTGCCTGATTAGATTTAAACTGGGCTATTAGTGGACGGCTCCACTGTGGCTTTTCAGTAGATGCCCTGGGTTTCTGGGAAGAACCAAGTGGATTGTTCAGGAACCTTTGAAGTTCCTGCAACCGCTCTTGATAGTTCCCTGTGAAAAGTTCCTGAGGCCCTTGTACCCATTGCAGTGGAGTCACCTTAATGTTTCGTGCAGAGCAGGCAAGAACATGTGAGAACAGAACAAAAGAATAAAAGAGGAGAACCGGCTAAAGCGTTGGCACTCACTGTAAACCTCTTTCAAACCTTATTCCCAGGATCGTGCTATTCTAAGGTTGAACAGCACAATAACTATCAAAAAAATTAGGTTTAAAACCCACACTGCAGGACACCTAAATGTCCAGGTAGCATAAAACATATTTGTTTAAAAGGTAATGTATGCATTTTTGTGTACATGTTATTAACCCTACGCTGTACATCTTGGGGGCGGACAAGAGGAGTGTTGCTGTAACAATGTTTTCACAGCCTAATCCAACTCAAATGAAAACTGAACTGGTTATGATTAACTGGTACTACCGTTTAACATCACTCATAATAGTGTTTGTTAATGCGCAAGTTTATTAGCCTGGTATGACCAGACACACGTCCAGTGAAAACTGAGCTGCTTGCAAGAGTAGGGAAGAGCCAGGCTACAGGTTTTAAGTACATACAAATGACACAGCCATACCTGAGATATCCTGGATGGAAAGAAAAATTGTATAAATAGCTAATCACATACTCCAGCATTTAACATTACCTCCGTCATCTGTCAACCAACTGTGAACCAAAGTCTGGCCAGAACCTAATCCTCACCCTAGGGCCAGATCCAATGGTGTTTGTATTTCTTATTCTCAAGAGTTTGCTCACAGATGGTTTGTTGGCTGTTTAACATCAATCAGAATAGAATGACAATAGAGTGACAATGGCGTCAGACCATCACTTTTTTATGCTAAAACATGTTGTTCATACAATAGACTAATCCGGCTTGACAATAGAAGGAATTAGGGCTGGATTAGGAGCCAAGTTTCTTTTGTTTGTGGTAAGCGAGCAGTGATTTTGCAACATTTGCCATGGCAGTGCAGTGAGATGGAACAGCTATGATTTAATTGTTATTTTTTTTTATTCTGGGCTCTCCATCGAGTGCGCTGCTTCAACACAAAACAAAGTTGTTTGCGCAAAACATTTTTACAACGTCTCCGCTCAAGATCATGCAAATCTTTATTCAATTCGGTTTCCATTTCATCCAGCCGTTTATGGCCTTTGCCATTGTTCTTTATCAAACTCATAAGACATTTGGTGGAACTCAGGCTCTCTCAGGCTGGCCCATACACACGCTCCTCAGAAGGAGTCAGGCACTTCTGCTCTCCCTGAGCCCAGCCTGTCCCTGCATTAAGCACATCTAGTGTCCATTACATAGTGTTTCCCAGAGACTCCCCCCGCTGTGATGAGCCAACCAAGAGACTTCATGTCGGTAGATTGGAAACCACACACACACACACTTAGACACACTTAAACACACACACACTCTCACACACACACACACACACACACACACACACACACACACACACAAGGAGGTGTAAATCTGAGAGGTACTTATGCATGGGAGGCACTTTTCTCCCTGTGAACACAGACAAGTCTGGATTTGAGAGGAGAAAACTCAGCCATAACTCCTCAGATGGTGCTATACAGCCAAGCCTGTTCTCAGCCAAACACACACACACACACACACACACACACACACACACACACACACACACACACACATACACCCTAAGAGGTGCTGTGCTGTGGATATGTGTACTTAACACATTTTCATCCTGGGCTTATGAATAACCTTGGCTGAAATCAAAATGTATTTCCCTGAAAGAATTAGACACACTCCATTTTGGCAGCTCCACAGAGTTTAGTTAAAGGTACAGTCTGTAATTCTAATCCCAGACACTTTTTGTCAAATTCAGCAAATTGCTCCTGACTCCCGGCCAGCATTCGTGCTAAAAAAAAAATCCCGTCTCTGTGAACGGGAAACAACCAAGTGACTCGGATTAAGCCATAAACAATCCCAGCCAATCAACAAAGCGTTTCAGGAGCACGGAATGCAGTGGTGTAATATGACTGGCTGTTGAGCTCAAATATCGACCTTTCACAAAATAAATTGCAGACTGCATCTTTAAGGCAACAAGCACTATTGTAACGTTTAAAAAGAACATTTGCAACATTTTCTGTCCATATACATAGATAACAGAGCATCACGTCAAAAATGACATCAGTATATAATACTGCTGAAAACAGCCATTGGGAAAGGAGGGCATACCTACACGCACACCACGCATACAACACCACGCATACAACACCACGCATACATTCACATACACTGTCCATTGATGTACGATCACAGGGATTTTGCTTATGGCTTTGCAAGGGCTTTGGCTCTGATCCAATACAAGCAGAAGAAGACAGATGTGTGTGTTTAACTAACATAGGGGCTAGTACAGTGGATATCCACCATGTTGCAACATGAAATATGTCTATGGCTTTAAATCCAGGCATGCATTTATTTTTCTAACTTTTTTATTGAATGGCCTGTACCGGTAAATGCAACCACTTTCTAAGACAGAGCTACAAAACTGTCTTCTCCAAAGACACACACACACACACACACACTTGTTCAGACAGAGCTACAAAACTGTCTTCTCTAAAGACTGCTCTATTTAAAATAGCACATAGACTCTCGATGTAGCTGTTTGGTCCAAATGTGGACCCTCTGCTAGGTATGCATGTTTTTTTTTATGAATCTGTGATTG
This sequence comes from Clupea harengus, assembly GCF_900700415.2. Lineage (NCBI taxonomy): Eukaryota > Metazoa > Chordata > Actinopteri > Clupeiformes > Clupeidae > Clupea > Clupea harengus. Next base: position 13,562,003 of record NC_045166.1, read on the forward strand.
GTAGCCTTGAGTTCTGTGAAGCGCATCTTCATGTGATAAGGGTACTGTACAAATAAATTAAAACAAATGAAATGTAACTAACATAAATAGTATCCTTTCCAACTGCCAGTTTTGTCTATTCATTTCCTTGTTAATTCCCTATAGCTCTTTTGGCATTAAAACTACAGAGTATATACAGTAGAGTGCCCTAAGGGTCCAGTGTTTGAGCCTTAACAAAGACTTAGGAGGTAAGTTCTACCTGTACACAGTACAGGTGGGGAAGGGCGGGCCAAAAGCCATTGTATAACAGACATTCACTCATTCCTGGTGCATTGTCCTACAGATATACTTGGAAAAATGCCACAATTATTTTGGAAAAATGCCACAATTATTTTGGAAAATGCCACAATTATTTTGGTTTGCTGTTTGTCTGTCTCTCCTGCTCTCTCGTTCTCTCCCTCCAACCTCTCTCTCTCTCTCTCTCTCTCCAATTTGCTCTGTCCTCGCTCTGTTTCTGTCTTCCTCACTCTCTTTTTCTCTCCCTCCTCTTTCTCTTTCTCTCTCTGTCTCTGTTTGAGTCACAGCCTGAATCATGAAAAATGCAGCAGCAGTCTTGGCTTTGAATCCTGCTGCGCGGCAGCAGAGGTGAATTCAGGTCTCTCTCGCTCTCAGACACACACACACAGACACACACACACACACACACACACACACACACACACACACACACACACTGGTTCTCTTTCATTCTCCCTTTCACTCTTTCTTTCTCTCTCCCTCTCTTCCCCTCACTCTCCCCTGCAATCTCCATCTCTTCAGATCTCAATCTAGTTTTCTCTCTCTCTCTCTGCCACTTAGTCTCTCTTTCAACTTTTTTTCTCTCCATCTCTCTCTCTCTCCCTCAATGACATATTCTGTCTGTCTGTTTTTCCCTTCCTCCCTCTCTCTCTGTCTCTCAGTCACATATTCTATACAGCAGCATCTGCATTCCCTCGACGGCTCTTTGATATTACATAAGCAGCTTTGAGAGCCGGTAGTGTGGCTGGATTGGCCAGGCGGCCCTGAGTGCAGCCGGGTGAGTGCGCTCTCTCACTGAAGAAAGGCCCAGCCCAGTGCCAGCTCACTGTGCTGCTGAAGGCTCTCCTGACGCTAACACATCCTGAACCTAGCAGCGCGAAGAGTCACCAACCAGTGACCCAGGGCTAGCGTGCTTCTTAGCTAAAGACTGATGCCAGTCTAGCATACTCGTGAGGTCAGCATAGTTAATATGAGCTGTGGCTTAGTAGAATTAGCATGAGCTGCACAGTAGAGCTTTTTTTTGCCTTCAGTTAGATAGGACAATGAAGAGAGACGAGAGAGAGCGAGAGAGATGGGGAGTGGGATCGGGAAACGAATGCAGGTCAGATTCAAAACCCAGTAGAGACAGCATGAGCAGTGGCCTAGATGAGTTAGCGCGTGTAGCAGCATAGCGGTGATAGCGTGAGGAGCAGCATAGCGGTGTTAGCGTGAGGGGCAGCATAGCGATGATAGCGTGAGGGGCAGCATAGCGATGATAGCGTGAGGGGCAGCATAGCGGTGTTAGCATGAGGGGCAGCAAAACGGTGATGGCGTGAGGATCAGCATAGCGGTGATGGCGTGAGGGGCAGCATAGCGGTGATGGCGTGAGGGGCAGCATAGCGGTGATGGCGTGAGGGGCAGCATAGCGGTGTTAGCGTGAGGAGCAGCATAGCGGTGATAGCGTGAGGGGCAGCATAGCGGTGTTAGCGTGAGGGGCAGCTTAACGGTGATGGCGTGAGGAGCAGCATTGCACCCCCTGGCATAATTTAGAAATATTTTAAGTGGCACAAAACACACACAGCATTTAGTTTGCGCAGCGGAGCGGAGACGCTCACCGGGCTATCACGCATATAACTTTTCCTAGGCAATATTTCTTAACTTAGCCTACTCTGGTTTTGAATATAGGGTACCACTCGTGCGAAGGAAATCACCGGCAGATTGTCGCAGGACTTGTCAAGCACTGACAAAGCATGCATGCGCAATGCACATCATAGGCCTGATATCTTCAATGCAAATGCCATTGTGGATAGTGTTGTGTGTGTCCGGCTGGTAACAAGATGTAGGCTTATCAGCGAATGTTGCATTTGTTTCACCAACTTTATTAGGAGACGGGGAAACACCTGTCTCTGCGCTTAAGCTGCGTCCTCAACAGAAGAGAAAGTGGAGGCGCCTGGAGAGGAGAATTGCACGTCTCAAACGCGATTACAATCAAGGGGTCCGCATGCTGCCGGAATACTGGGCAGCAGTTCAGTTCTTGGTCCACAACTTTGTTTGACTTGTTTGACGTAGGCCTATTATTATTATTATTATTATTATTATTATTAACCAAGGCTATTTAGAATGATGCAGGTTTTTTGCTCTGAAAGTTGGCTATCATAAAAGTTTTTTTTTATTCTCGCGATGCAAATGCCATGTGTGTATAATAATATTCTGAATTATTCATGGTTGTGAAATAAATGCATTTATATGTTTATGATTGTGTAATCAATTCATTGGGATGTGCATGTGGGCTATAGTGGTTCACGTTGCTGTGCTCACAATTTCAGAACAGCGGGCTGTCGGACTAATGAGTTTTGTGTTGTAGGGGTATAGGGCTACCATAACTTTGGTATCTAGACAAATTAGCATATTTTCGGAATACCGAGTTTTCGGAATACTGGGCTTTCGGAACATTGACACGGCACCGCTGTCATCTGCCCTCAGCGCTTCACAAGCTTGTCCCTCATCGGCCATTTACCTCCCTGCCAAACCTCCGAACTGTGCAAACCACCTAATTAAACAGTAAAAACAAGGGTGCTTAAAGGAGAATGATTTATTGCCGCGGAGGGGAATGACATTGAAGTAAAATACACCTAAATACTCATTCTCTGCCTTTCCCTCTCTATCTACTGCTAATAATAATAATATTAACAATCATCTTACCTAAATTATCACCTAAATTTCCCTCGGGATTAATAAAGTATCCATCTATCTATCTATCTATCTATCTATCTATCTATCTATCTATCTATATCAGCATGCAGGTAGGCTACAGTATTACCTAAGAGCGTAGGAGACATTGACAGACCCACTACCCCTCTCCCCCCAGCAGTTCCATAACTGTCCTAGAAGCCTGATGCAAACAGCAAACAAAGAGAAGGGGAAAAAAGAGGACAGTTCAACCTGATACAGAATCCTCTCATGGATACAGAATCCTCTCAGCCAACCCACAGCCTCGGAAGGAAAAGAACAAAAGCCTTTGATCTCGTTTAACAAGCGCATCTGACTCCAAAACAGGGGGTGAAGGTCTGTGAGACCTGGAATGACCTCAGTGTAAGTGGCCATGTGTGAGTGTGTGACTGTCAGTTTGTGTGTGTGTTTGTGTGAGTGTGTGTGTATGTGGCCCTCTGTCTGAGTGTGTGTGTGTGTGTGTGTGTGTATGTGGCCCTGTGTCTGAGTGTGTGTGTGTGTGTGTGTGTGTATGTGGCCCTGTGTCTGACTGTGTGTGTGTGTGCATGTGGCCCTGTGTCTGATTGTGTGTGTGTGTATGTGGCCCTTTGTCTAATTGTGTGTGTGTGTGTGTGTATGTGTGTGTGTGTGTTCAAACATTCACTTGCAACACATTTACTCTGTCAAACACACACAATCATATACACACAAATATTGATAGATACATACATATGTATTTAGACATATTTAGATATACATACTGTACACACACACACACACACACACACACAAATTCCACTCACAGACATGCGCTGACACACATACAAACACACTCAACCAATTCAGTAGAAACACTCACACTCACCTGTATCGGTTTTGTGTGTGTTTTTTTTGCAAACGTGAATATATTGTTTTGTATGTGAGTCTGGCTGTATGTGTGTGTGTGTGTGTATGTATATATGTATACGTGTGTGTGTGCGTCTTGCATGAACAACCTTGCCTGTGCCGTATGTGAGTGTGTGTATATGTGCGTGTTTGCATCTGTGAATGTGTGTTTGCATCTCTGTGTGTGTGTGTGTGTTTTGTTAACATGACGCCCTTGCCTGTTTGCTGCCCTAAATGGCCCCTTGTTCCCAAATTTCACCACACAAGCCAACCCCTCCTATGAACTTTGTCCCTCTTAAACAAATACAACTTTTTTTTTTCTTCTTTTAAT
>NC_045166.1:13571182-13603682 GCF_900700415.2 Clupea harengus
TGTCACTTGTCTGGACGTCACTGCCTTGAATACATTTACCAGGAAGAAAAAAAAAACACTCACAGAGGTGCTTGTCAAAACGGGCAAGTTTTTGAAAAAGCAGAGAGGCTGAGTCACTGAGATGAAGCTTTCTCTCTCTCGCTCTGTGTGTGTGTGTGTGTGTGTGTGTGTGTGTGTGTGTGTGTGTGTGTGTGTGTGCGTGTGCGTGTGTGTTGGAGGCAAAGCTCTGATACACTCCTCCACTGCTGTGGCAGACAGGGTGGAACCTGCAGCCTCTTGTAGATGTCATGTGGATGTCACAGCCAATGCAGAGACTTTATGACAGACGAAACTATGGGGCCCCAAGTGTAACAGACCTTTTTTGGTAGACAGAGCTCTTTCTGTGCTAAGACATGCAGAACGCTTTCTGTGCTAAGACATGCACTAATTTATTATGAAGTACCGTGTCCACAAAATACTGTGCAAACAAAACGGATGATTCATGTTGTGCACTGAATCGACTGTGGTTCTTTTCATGTTCTGGACAAAAGGCTGAAAGCCACCTCTCACTTTGCGGACAAAATCAACTAATTTCATGACAAAAGCAAGTCTGTCCACGTAATAGACATCCTAGACCTAGGCCAACATTTATACTTCTGTGGCACGAAATACACATCATACTACACTGTGATCATTCTGTGCCATCAAATGCTCATTTTGTCCACATGACAGTTCTGCTAGTCTGCCCTTTCTATAAACAAAAGCAAATCTGCCTGAACTCTTGTAAAGGTCTGTGTTCTGCTGAAGTACTGGATGAAAGATGTCCATAGACTGTATTCCTGCGGGTTCACAATATGTGTTTGGTCCGATATGTTCTGTTAGCCGGCAGGTTGTAGTAATATAGTCTGTCCACGAAAGCAAAGGCTGCTTAGACTTTTGTAGGCTTTAGTGTCAGCTTTTGCTTACGTGGACGGAACATGTTCTGTAACACACTGAAGCCTGGAATGCGTTGGACCAGAGTCCTTTTGTGCACATCGTACTTTTAGCCCATGGAAATAATTCATTTTGTACTTTTGCAGAACACTGATGTCTACAAAGGTTCAAAAAGCCATTGCTTTCGTTGACAGAGTGCATTCTGTCATTTGCAGACTCGGACAATGTATGGAGCACATCATGATTTCAGTATGATAGAATCTAAATGAGCGCGCCAAAGTTGAAGAAGGGACCGGAGGACGTAGTCAGGATTCTGTAGTTTATTTCAGCGTGGAGACCCCCTCTCAGCTGGTGCTCAGAGAAAGGCCTACCTGATTTTAGAATATGTTGGCATTTATACCATTCAGTCAGGTAGAATACAATAGGGGAGAGGGTGACCACACCCTATAGGTGGGAAGAGAGACAGTTGGGTGTAGGGGTTCACCTATGGGGGGAGGGGGGTGACAACATAGGACAAAGGGTGATAGCAGGAAAGAGGCCTGTAGGCCTGGGGCATGTGTTACATCAGACCTGGGCAAAGTGCGGCCCAAGGGCCATTTGCGGCCCGTTGGTTGTCCCTGTGCGGCCCGTTGGCTGTCCCTGTGCGGCCCGCGGAGGTCAATTGTAAATTAGGAATCATACGTAAATACCTGTACTTATTATACGGCTCTTCAGAATGTTCCAAAAAGTTCCGTTGATTTGAATGGGCCATCCCAACGTTCGCAGGTCTGTAATTTCTTTATATTCACTGCTGCGAAAAATGTATGACTGCTGTCATTGGCAACGGGTTTTGTGCTTCTAATTCACATCTTTCATATCATTCCGCAACGCAAGTAGTCCCGTCATTTAACGTAACTGAAAGTCATTGAAACTTGAAGTCAGAAGGTGGGTTGCTTCGCATTTGCGTGAAGAACTAAACGGCAACAAAATCATTAAAAAGAGGTATTTTGGAGAAATGTCTTCTATTATTTTGGCAAGTAACCGTATAATAAGCGGGATATTTTTTTTATTTCCGTAGGCCTACATTCGTGCGTGTTACTATTAATTTGTATACTTATACTATTGCATTGCAAGCTTGCTCTCGTGTGTGTGTGTGTGCCATGTGTATTGGTCGTCTGGGAACACCTTTAATACTGCAAAAACATGCTCATTTTTAAAATCGTTTTGGTGAATGTTGATTAAATGTTGATTAAATAATGTTGGCATTTGTCGAAATGTAACATCTACTCTTACCAGTAGCAATTAATCAAAACCATACAATTTAATGTTTTTTATAAAGAGATACAACTTATATTGAGCAGAATTGAGTTCAGCCTATTGCTCCGGCCCTCCACAACAGACCCACTATCTCATGTGGCCCCTTGGGGAAATGAATTGCCCACCCCTGTGTTACATGGATGAAATTACTTTTGTCTATCAAAATGAGTTAAGGTTTCCACAAAGTGAGAAGTGCATTCAGCCTTTTGTCCACAAAATGAAAAGCACACCAGTCATTTTAGTGCACAGCATGAATCTTTCGTTTGGTTTTCTGTGCATGAAAGAATGTACTCTCTGCAGTATTTTATGTTTTTTTTTTCGTGTAGTAAAGGCATAACGGTGCTACATGGTAATTTGCAATAAATTAACGCATGCTGAAATAAGGTCTGTTAAAGTTGGCGCCTCAGTTGAAACCTCATTAGCAATGACACCCCTGCAGGCTGGCGTCTGGCGTCTCCTCGCACTGCACTCTGAGAAACACATAGCAATGCGGTCCAGACCCCAGACAGCGCTGTACCTCAGGGTGAATGTAAAACCTTGTAAAAGAAGAGGCTTCGGCCAAGTGATGTCTCTCATGACACAGCTCTTCATCCCAGGCATTTGCCGCCAGCTTTTTTTAAACTGTGTTTCAGGGCATTTCTGAGCTTGTGACCCAACAAACATACTACACATTACAGTCACCACCCAGACAGCAGCTGAGCCTGTTCTGGCCCTAATCTGGCACTGTTCTGATGCAGATGTAGATTTGTTTGAGTCGGCTGCCTACTGGGAACGTCTGTGTCCTTACACCACATTCAGTATCTCTTTAGCGTTTAGCCTTTGCCAGGGGCTGAAGGGAGAAACTGGTCTAGCTGATTGCGTAGTGCAGCAGCCCAGCACAGCAGAAAAGGCTTGTTAGCTCACCCCACCCAGACAGCGGAGAACCCCAGGAGAACCCCAGGAGAACCCCAGGAGAACCCCAGGCCTGGTCAGGTCTTGATCTGGGTGTGGGGGTTTAGGGCCCGCGCTGACTGCAGTACTGAGGAGAGAACGTGGCCGAAAGGTGGTGAAATGGACAGATCTTGGATGTCAACAAGCCTACAGAGATGAAAGCAAGAATCAACGAATTCTAGAATATTCCAATGAATCACGAGGAGGAAGCAAACTCCAAATGGGCACAGAAGAAATTACATTTTCAATCAACTTGCAGAACAGGCCAGGTCTCCACGCACCACTCAGTTATTTGCTCTCAATAAAGCCAAGGACTGTGTGACTGTACGCTCTGCATTACCGCGAGTGGGAGGCAGACTCATACAGAGGGGAAAAGAAGGAGAAGGGAGAGGCTGAGTGTGATGGCAAGCACCCAATGACTACAGCAGCTGAGAGTCTTCTCTATATTGCCTTACTTTTCTGTGTTGTGTCTGTGATGGATCTGACGAGTCCTGTCTGGTGTGACCCCCCTTTAACGTCATCTTTAGGAGGCCTTCTCTACCCCAACCAGTGATGATGGGCACCAATCAGAGCTAGTGTTGTTCCAGCACAGAACCAATCAGCACAGACATACTCCTCAGGGTGGGGCCCGTGCTGAACAAATTCCGTAAACGTATCCTTACAGTCCTCTGGCTGCCCATCCAGTGTGTGCAGTCAAAAAACAATCTGGCGTTCTTGCGCAGTCCTGGCTGCGTAAATGGGACACAAAGTGGCCCAAGTCATACACGGTTCAATCCAGTCCACAGGTTGCTCCAGGAGCCCTGAAGGGACGGGTGATATTTGATTTCTGTTGAGCTCAAATATCAACAACTTTTCGTCAGAATGGAGGACTATACCTTTAAACCGTGAAAACTTGGTAGCAGTAAAAGCTTCTTCACGTGGCAGTGGTTGGGAAAGTTTGACTGTTTTCAAGGTTGCCTTGAAGATAAGCACATTGCTGTGAGACACACACACACACACACACACACACAGTTTACCCCCTTCTTTGTGCTGTGTGCTCAATGTTTTAGATATGTTCTTGGACTTCAGTATAAATGGCTTCTTTCTTTAATGTGTCACAGAATTCTCTGGCTAAAGGGCGTAAAGATTTACACGATTATTTATGTTCAAGATTTGTCCAACCCCCTGCACGTACTTTATGTTTAAGGGGTGTTTTTCAGCTCCCGTCAAAAGCTTGGCTGTCATAGGGAAAGTGGGGAGCGTGACGCAGAATGAGAAAGGAGTTTTGTTTTGGAAGAGATGTTAACATCACGGGTCTAACGAGGACAGTGTCCTCAGTGCCTGATCAAAAGCCAAAACAAACACTAGTTGGAGTAAAGATGGCACTGGCACCGGCTGAAAACACTATTTAGAGTGAAGACGGCACCGGCTGCTGCTGCCCCCGAGTGCAACAATTCGAGATGATGCAAAGCCCTGAAACCAGTGGCTGCGAGGACGAACCAGCAGAACACAGAAACCACACCATCCATGCCCAGCACAGAAAACACACAACCGTGGGCCAGCACAGAAAACACACCACCCAGCACAAAACACACACACACACTGTGTCAACTCCACGCTCGGGGTGCTGTTTGCCAAACATATGCAGGGGTTGCTTCACCAAAACAATTTGTGTTTTTGTTTCTCTGGGTTGCCCATCTGGCAGAGAGGACCAACACACCCATACACACACACACACACATCCACCCACCCACCCACACACACACTCACACACACACATGTGCACGACAACCAAACATTAGGGGTTTTCCTAGAACATTAGGGGTGTCCGCTGATAACCGTTTCTGAAGAAGATGATGACAATCTAAGAGAACAGTACTGCCAGTTCCTGAGGAAGATGATGACGATCTAAGAGAGCAGAACTACCCTGAACATCTTAACACGCACCACCTAGATTTGAGTCCTTGACAGAGGAAGCTCTTCTTCACAGGAGTGCAGTAAGGTAAAAAAAAAACACATCTGGGAACCTTTCAGGTTGTCCTCAAATCACTTAGCACACACACACATACAACCACACACACACACACACACACACCCACACATACACACACAGAGCGGAGGACACCCAGCCCCAGATGTTTTTTGTATCAGCACCAGCCCGTAGAGTGGGGGTTAAACGAGGATAGGGAATCACTGATTTATGTAAAAACACTTTCAGGGCACACAAACACACATGACAAACATACTCATACACAAATCGAAACACATGTACGCGTGCACCCACTCACACACACACCACACACTACCACAAACACACATGTGAGTGCACATACACACACACACACATGAGAAACACACACATACACAAACCCAAACACATAGAGGCGTGCACCCACCCAAACCCACTAACACACTCACTCACACATATATACATACAAACACACACGCGAGTGCACATACACACACATACCAACAAACACACACAAACACACTGACAAGTCTGTAACCATGATTGTGTGTGTTTGCATGCATGTGTGTGTGTGTGTGTGTGTGTGTGTGTGTGTGTGTGTGTGTGTGTGTCAGGGGGGAAAAATATCGTGTTTTTATGGTTACTGGTCTAGAGAATCACGCAGGAGATTTGGATGAAAAGTCACAGTGGGACTCGTGTATAAAGCAGTGCATGTCCTGATGTGGCCTCACTCAGACAGGGTCATATAAGGTCTTGGGTGGATCTAGCCAGGACTCTGTGATAGTATCAGCAGTAAAGACATGTGCTCTCAAGAGGGAGACGGACAGAGTAGATGCCATCACACACTTTCTGGAAAATATCTCAGGACCGCCAGTGCAGAAAGTGTCTGATTTATGTCAGGAAAAAATGACAAAGTATTATATAAAAAAATATTTCATGGGGAGGGGGGCAGAGTGGCTTGCATAACTACACATGTCCGTACGCGTCCTCATGTGTAAGACTGCATGTGTATGTCCTTAAGCATGTCCATGCGTGGGTAATTATACAGGCACATATACATATTGTTAGATTCCGGTGGTTTGTAACTTTAGTTCATAACTTCAGATAATTTCACATTGTACACGTTGTGTGTAAACAACCCCCAAAAGTGTAGTCAGTGTTGTTTTTTAAGTTTGTTTGTTCTGGTCTTATGAATGAAATGCCACATTCTTGGAATAAGTGATGCTGCCGCAGTTTTCTCTGTTTGTTTTTCAGAACAACAGTCCAAGGAGCAGCATGAGGGAAACTGGAACGCAGGAACCATTGACCCGCTGCATTGACCAAGCCACCACCGTTGTCCAGATTCACCTCACCCGTTGGACAGCAGTGACGACACAACATTCAAAGACTTGACCAACAGAAACTGATGAACCAGAGATGCATGGTCGCCATTCACAGCTCGCGGAAGGCGGGGGTCGCTGTGCAAAAAGCAGGGCCGTGAAATAATTTTACCCAAGCAAATAATGGGATTTTCGCTTTCACCTGTGAGAAGGGACATGACATACTGGTTCCAAGAAACACCAGATCCTGACTATTGATCCCAATACACTATAAGAACATAAATTGATATCACTACACTATAAGAACATGTGTTCTATTTTAAACCTTTTTACCACTACACTATGGGAACACATGTTTGTTGATATTTTGTAACAATGTTGGATTGTTTGATCACTATGTCTGATTATGTTCGTTATGGTTTTGTTAGGTTTTATTGTGATCATGATGTATTTTGATTTATGATCAGATGGGGAAATTGTTAGATTTCGGTGGTTTCTAACTTTAGTTAATAACTTCACATAATTTCACATTGTACACGTTGTGTGTAAACAACCCCCAAAAGTTAGTTTGCATAGCACCAGACTAGTGCCATCGAGGTGGCCCCTGGCCTTTTGTTTATGTTGATGAGCCATCAGACATGGTTCCTGGCTTTTGTGTGTCTTGGAGCTAGAAACAATAGTTGGCTTTTGTCTACAGCCACGACAAGATGGTTGAGGCCACAAGGCATTAGCATCTACAGTGCCCTCCACAATTATTGGCACCCCTAGTGAATATGAGCAAAACAGGCTATGAAAAAATATGTCTTTGCTGTTTATCCTCTTGGTCTTTCACTCAAAATATTCACAAAAATCTTACCTTTTCATTGAAGTAAAATTATTGAAAGAAAAAAAAACTGTTGATATTAAATAAATATTTTTCCCCAAAACATGTGTGCCACAACTATTGGCACCCCTTAATTTAATGTTTTGTGCACCCTCCATTTGCCAAGATAACAGCTCTGAGTCTTCTCCTATAATGCGTGATGAGGTTGGTGAACACATGGCACGGGATCTGAGACCATCCCTACATGCAGTATCTCTCCAGATCCTTCAGATTCTGAGGTCAACATTTGTAGACTTGGCTTCAGCACATCCCACAGATTTTCTATGGGGTTTAGGTTGGGGGACTGTGATGGCCATGGCAAAACCTTTATTCTGCGGTTGGTGAACCATCTTTGTGTTGATTTTGAGGTGTGCTTCGGATCATTGTCCTGCTGGAAGGTCCAACCACGGCCCATTTTAAGCTTACTGGAGGGGGCGGTTAGGTTTTCATTTAATATCTGCTGGTATTTGATGGAGTCCATGATACCATGTATCCTAACAAGATGTCCAGGGCCTTTGGAAGAAAAACAGCCCCACAACATCAAAGATCTGCCACCATACTTCACATTGGGTATGAGGTGCTTTTCTGTATGGCTATCTTTCTGTCTACGCCAAACCCACCTTTGATGTTTGTTGCCAAAAAGCTTTATTTTGGTCTCATCTGACCATATAACTCGGTCCCATTGAAAGTCTGTCTTACATTTGGCAAACTGTAGGCGCTTTAGTTTGTTGTTGATTGACAGCAGAGGCTTTTTTCTGGCAACCCTCCAAAACAACTTGTGGTGATGTAGGTGGCGTCTGATGGTAGTTTTGGAGACTTTCTTACCCCAAGACTCAACTAACCTCTACAATTCTCCAGCTGTGATCCTTGGAGATTATTTTGCCGGTTGAACCATCCTCCTCACAGTGCGTGGGGTCAATGTACAGACACGTCCTCTTCCAGGCTGATTCTTAACATCTCCTATCGCTTTAAACTTCTTAATTATTTCCATTGTAGTGAAAATGGGTATTTTCAACTGTTTAGAGATTTTCTTGTGTCCACATCTTGATTTGTGCAGCTCAACAACTTTTCGTCGCACATCGTCACTGTGTTCTTGGGTCTTTCCCATAGTGATGAATGACTAATGGAATTTGGCCTGTGTCACCTCATATTTGTACGCCAGTGGGACAGGAAGTCATGGTTGACCTCATAAGAGTTCCTAGTCAAACAGGTTAACTTAAAAATGTAAAACATGACTGGAAATATACTTCAGTTAGATTTTAATTACAAGATATTTCTAGGGGTGCCAATAATTGTGGCACACATGTTTTGTGGAAAAATATGAATTTAATGTCAACAGTTTTTTTTTCTTTCAATAATTTTACTTCAATGAAAAGGTAAGATTTTTGTGAATATTTTGAGTGAAAGACCAAGAGGATAAACAGCAAAGACATATTTTTTCATAGCCTGTTTTGCTCATATTCACTAGGGGTGCCAATAATTGTGGAGGGCACTGTATATGGCCATACCTGCTACAGCCCCAGTCAAGCTAGACTAAGCAAGATAGAGAGAGAGAGAGAGAGAGAGAGAGAAGACAGCCAGAGGCTGGACCTCTAAGAGTGAATGGAAAAGCCTGGATATGGAGCTACATGTTTCTATCCGCCAATGGGCCTCATTTATAAAATGTTGCGTAGAAACCATCCTACATTTGATCTCAGACGTTTTCTGAAATGGTCGTAAGTGTTATTCACAGAAAATGAACGTACGCCCAAAAAACACGTGTACGCCATTCCTGCGTTTATAAATCACAAATGATCGTGGAATTGTGCGCAGCTGAATCTCCGCCCTCAAAACGCCCCTACTTAATCTAATTAGGATATTATCAATGCACAAACGGAGCGCATCCTCAATGCACAAACTCTCTGTGACAATGGCAAGCAAGAAAGAAACATGTAAAAAGAAGAATTATAGTGAGGCTTAAATCGACGTTCTGCTGATGGAAGAGCAGATGCGGGCCAAAACATTGTTCGAAAGCCTATCAGGTGGCGTAGGCTAATGGCAAAAGCAAAGTATGTGGCATGGTAGAAGACACGTCTCCGAAGCACCAGCGGCCGCACCTGCGGAACGAGCAGCACCAGAAGCCGCATCTGCGGCAGCAGCACCTGCTGCACCAGCATCGGGGCCTCGTCGGCCATCACCAGCTTCCTCTTCTCATTCACAAAGGGACTTGAATGAGTCTGTTAGTGAGGTTGTTGCCGAACTCTGTCCGCTATTGAGGGTTCTTTGAACAAACGTGCCTAAATAAAACATTCTGAAGAAAATGAACATGTGTGCATTTATTCTTATACTGTTGGTATAGTTGGTGAATCAGCTCCCGTCTTCTCAGCGCAGTGATGTGCGTGTTTCAGCCAGCTGGGATGGGAGGGTGGTCATCTTGGTCCATGCGCATTTCGTCTTCTCCTCTATGCCATGGCTTAGACAGATGTTGTGTAGCAAACAACAGGCTAGGATGATCTGGCAAACCTTTTCGGGGGCATATAGCAGTCTCCCTCCCGATGCATCCAAACATCGCCACCTTCCCTTCAGCATGCCTATGCTGCGCTCCACTACCGACCGCGCACGGGCATGTGCTGTATCGAAGTGGGCTTCCTAGGCTGTCTGAGTGTGCGCAATCGGGGTGAGAAGCCATTGGGAACCCTGTTTTGCGCAGAAAATCTTCTTTCACATTTTGCTGTTCCTGGGCACTGTATGGACATGTAATACATTTCGGACACAGAGGGATAATATCCTCTAACAACGCCAAAGCAGCCATATCTCCTACTGAAAACTGTCACTATCAGGCTTTTTGTAGGCTATAAATTGAGCGAAATGTTTTACACGTGTGGTATTAAAATGAATACCTATTAGACGTGAATTTCATTCTTGTATGAATTATTCAAATTGTTTAATTGATTTTATTGAGCGAAACATTCATTTGGCCTTTTACCATTAGCCCTATGGTGACGGTGGTGGTGACGATGATGATGATGAAACTGCGTGTCGGCACTCGGAGAGTTCCGAATTCCTGCAGTACTCCAGTATTGCCACAAGGAAATGTACTTACACGAACTAGAACCAGACGTAGAGATACGTCCTTTTCTACGTCTAAGACGGTTTTTATAAATCTGTACTTAGACGTGGATTTGATCGCACGAACACTCTCAGATCAAATCTGTGCGTAAGTACGTTTTATGAATGAGGCCCAGTAATAGATTTGTAAGCTGTGAATGTTTCGCCTGTTAAACAATGCCCTATGTTGAACGCAATACTTTGAGGGAGCAACGGATGCTTAAGTCCTTGAGCATGTATTTAAAGAAGTCCAAACTAACATGTAAAAAGCTGTATTATTTTTGTGTGAATGACAACTTGTATACATTTACATTACATTTACATTTAGTCATTTAGCAGACGCTTTTGTCCAAAGCGACGTACAAGGGAGAGAATATTCAAGCTACGAGCAATAGAACCTGGTGTAACAATAAATAAATACTACTTTACATTAGAAATATAACAAAATGAAATAAAAAGAAAGAAAGAGTGCAGAAGTGTAACTGCTGTAATTGCAAGTTACGCACTAGTCGAAGTGCCAGTTAGGACGGGAAGTGCTCTCTGAAGAGTTGGGTCTTCAAAAGCTTCTTAAAGGTATACCAACCCAGCGATCATCTTTTGAAATGAAAATGCTTTGATAAATCCCTCTACCCTACTATAAGGTGTCATATAACTATATGTTCTTACTCAAAAACACTAGGTTTGAAATAAGGTCTTTTTTTTACAGCACATCAGTCTTCCAAAGCTGCTGTTTACATAATTTAGTTAGCTAACAGATACTGCATCTAAAGTGTAAGTCCTTGGTGTGTGTGTTCTTGGGATTGTGAAAGACCTCTCAAGCCGGCCATCTCACAATGTGGGATGTAGGCTTCTGGATCGTGGTCGCAGGTAGTCAGGAGAACACAGCGCAGGAGACAGTGGCTTTCTCATAAAAATACAGCTGTATATTTATTTACAACAGGGACTCAAACCCCAAAACATATATACAAAAAACCAAGGGACTTGAACCCCAAAATCATAAGCACATACACCAGGGTAATCCCAACCCCAAAACAAAGAAACATACCCTGAACAAAACTAAAGCTATTAAAACAGACAAGGTCCAACTGTGTCGCACAGGTTTCGTCTAGTACCTTGTCTCAGCTTCTTGTAGCCTGTTCAGTCTGTCTCTCGAACAACAATGAGTGCGCCTTTTAAGAGTGGCAGCACCAGGGGCTAATTTAGCCCAATCAGTCCCAATTGGACCCGTCCACAGGTGCAGGGGAACAAAGTGAGACACAGCATTCACACCTACGCGTTGGAATGCGTTGCTCCGTCAGGGTTGACGGATCCCCATTCACTTTGAATGGGGTGACGTCATCCTTTGCCGAACTGAATTGTGGCTCCGTTTGGTTCCCGTGCGTTGCGTTTCATGCTTTGCTTGCGGCAAGAGTTGAAGAATGTTCAACTTTTCGTGAGGCAATGCATGCGTCAGCCAATCAAATTGCCTTTCATGCATAACTGACAGCACAGGCGCTAGCCAATCAGATCCCGTATATGCTCACGTCTAAAAAGCGGCAAGCTCAAAAAAAAAAGATGGCGACCAAACTCCGTAGATGGTCGTATTTGTACCTAAAAGTAGTTTGTTTGACTTTTTTTTGCTTAGATTTTTTTTAAGTTACAGAGAAATAGACACTGTACAATGTAAAAACCCCTTTATTGTAACTGAAAAATACGTCTGATAGGATTTGCGAGGTGTGTGAGCACCCTACCTACTGTTAGCATGCTACTGCTTACAAGGTAAGCAGCTTGCTAGTGGCGTGATTGGTTTGTTGACCTGTCAATCTCACTATAACGTCTGGTATCAACAGAACCCCACGCGCCAGACTCCTCCTCCGCCATCCGTTGGCGCAACGCATTCCAACGCATAGGTGTGAATGCTGCCAGAAGGGGGAGGGACTTCACCTTTTCACAAGGATCTCAACTTGGACATTCTTCCTTTATAACTTACTTTCGTCTACTGACCGCCATGCCTTTTCATGTTAATTACTGCAATAACTTATGTAAAGTTATTAGAAGAACCATCATGCCGCCAGTGACACTGGGGGCGTTTGCACTGAGAATGCTGTTCTCAACCTTGCTGTTGTCCATACCTCCAGTGCTGGTGCGTGTCAAACCCGTCCCCTAGCTGCGAGTCATACAGCAAGACGTGAAGCTCCGCCATTGGATGAGACATTGTTATCACCCAATACCAATAGAGAGGTATAGAGGTGTATAGAAATACAATTCATCATTATCATTGAAAAACCATACCTGTGTTGATTCCGGTTTGACCTGTTGCGACATCCAACCTCCTTCTGGTCGTAGTCTTTTCCACTGCTGCCTTTCTTGTCTTGTCTTGTTGAGCAGCACAAGCTGTTGCAGTTACTGGTTGTAACTGGACCTTTTGGCTGCCAGTGAACAGGGGCAGATCTCCTGCAGAGTACTTGGAGTCCTAACCTGTGGGTCTGTTATGAAGGACCAGCAAGGGAAATGGATTTCCCAGAATGGTTGGCGGCAGCCTTGAGTCACTGGCCCAGGATCCCAGGGTGCTCGGCCTCTAGTCACTGTTCCCTGCGCAGTTTCAGTTGTGCCCTGTAGTGAACACTACCTGTCAGTAGGCCAACCATCACGTTACCTGTCAGTAGACCATGTGAACACCACGTGTCAGTAGGCCATGTGAACACTACCTGTCAGTAGGCCAACCATCACGTTACCTGTCAGAAGACCGGGTGGACACTACATGTCTGAAGATCAGGTGGACAGAACCTGTCTGAAGACCAGGTGACTCTGGTGCAAACCTGGCCCTGAGCTGGACGCAGGATGAGGCGTCCTCTATCAGAGTGGGTCTATACGCAGGATGAGGCATCCTCTATAAGAGAGGAGGAGAGCGGGTCTATACGCAGGATGAGGCGTCCTCTATCAGAGTGGAGGAGAGTGAGTCTATACGCAGGACGAGGCGTCCTCTTTCAGAGTGGAGGAGAGCGGGTCTATACGCAGGACGAGGCGTCCTCTATCAGAGTGGGTCTATACGCAGGACGAGGCGTCCTGTATCAGAGTGGAGGAGAGCGGGTCTATACGCAGGACGAGGCATCCTCTATCAGAGCGGGTCTATATGCAGGACGAGGCGTCCTCTATCAGAGTGGAGGAGAGCGGGTCTATACGCAGGACGAGGCGTCCTCTATCAGAGCGGGTCTATACGCAGGACGAGGCGTCCTCTATCAGAGTGGAGGAGAGCGGGTCTATATGCAGCTTCATTTGCACTATTCTTACCCTCTCAACATGTAACCTAACATAATGACTGAACAACATCCATAATAAACACACACACACACACACACACATCCACACACACACACACACACACTGTATATCCAGTGTTGCATTCCCACCTAGCCAGTTTCACATTTCCTGTTTGAGTCATGCCTGGATTTAATCGCTCTCTTCATGCTGAAGTTAAAAAAATTAAATGTGTTGGACGTACGTCAGAACTCCGGCCGGGGCTACAGGATAATCCTAAATGGGACCAGATCGCGGTTGCTAAGTAACCGCAAGTCTCCTCAGCTGCTGGAGTGGAGGTGAGGAAGCTCTGTGGTGTTTTTGGGGTTGCCCAGGGGAGAGCGAGAGGTCTATGAATTCATCCACAGACCACTCCGACAGCCACATGCCTAAACAGACATATGAATACAGAGGCAGAGACAGAAACGAACAGAGAGAAAGAAGGCAAGTGAGAGAGTGACATATATATAGAGAGAGAGATAGCAAAGAAGAGAGAAATGAGTAAGGGAGAGGAGATGGCGAATGAAAGAGAGAGACAGACATTGATAGCAAGAGAGAGAGAGAAAGGTGGAAAGGGCTGAGTCTAGTACAGTGTGTGTATGAGGCTGGTTTTGGATACAAATGGCTGTTTGGTTGCTGTTGAGTCTCTATAATCTAAGGTTAACGTAGTGTGTGTGTGTGTGTGTGTGTGTGTGTGTGTGTGTGTGTGTGTGTGTGTGTGTGTGTGTGTGTGTGTGTGTGTGTGTGTGTGTGTGTGTGTGTGTGTGTGTGTGTGTGTGTGTGACTATGTGTGTGACTATGTGTGTATGGGGCCGATGTTGACTGGATTTGGAGAGAGATGGCTATTCAGGCTAGCATAGTGTGTGTGTGTGTTTGTGTTTGTGTGTGTGTGTGTGTGTGTGTGTGCGTGTGCGTGTGCGTGTGCGTGTGCGTGTGCGTGTGCGTGTGCGTGTGCGTGTGGCGCCGACATCGATGTTGTAAGGAACCACTTCCCAGACCAACGACAGAACTGGGAGTGGCCGAAGGTTCTGTGTGTTCGTCTTTCTGCGCTTTGCTGAAATACAATATTTATTAAAGGACCCTGTCTTGGTAAACTTAATTAATCTGAATCCACTCAATTAGGAGTTCAGCCTTAGTCCCTTTTCTTTTAATGTTATATTGCTTGTTAGGTAGGCTGAGCTAGGGTCATTTCTTTTGGATGCCTACAATCTGTTTTGAGTGCAGTACAATCTTACTTTTTCATAACTGGTTTCTTCTAGGAATTGTGTCGGTCAGGACAACAATTCGGTCCAGTGCATAGGCTGGACAGCAATCCACTGCTGTATGTAACAGTTCTGCTGCAGCGTGGCAAACCCAGGTACCTCAAGACTTACATCACTGCTTTTTTAGATTGAAACTAATCCTAAACACCAGAAACACCATTACCTAGTAATACTTCTCTTGTTAATAATTTCTTGGGAGGCCACAGTGGATCATAGCATCACAGGTACATTTTACTAATTTAGTTACACATTCAAACTAGTCTAAAGTGAATAATCCAAATCTGCAAATACATAAGAGAAGACATATGAAACATCCAAACATTCAGAGAGTATGAACATACCTGGCTGCTCAGAGGATGATTGCCACACACATAGAGTGCAGGAGTCTCTGGCTACAGAATGCTCCCAGTCCTTTGATTATCTTCCCCTTAAATACCCAGTTCATTTAGTTTAATAATAATTCATCACATGGACTGTGCTGTTTATGATAGGGATCACACAGTCAACCAGACAAATGAAGGGGGTTTGTCATCTCTAGAGGGGGGTTACCTGCAGCCCGCAGAGACCAGAACTTTCATGTTTCTGAGGAGATCCATGTTAAAACTAAATCTGTTGAGCTGTACCACAGCTGTACCACTCAGACTGAGCCCATTCAAATGAACCCAAACATGACAAAGAAATCATCTTGCAATACCACACTTAGTACTCTTAAATCCATTTTCCTGCCCTTAGTTTAACCCTTGCGTGGAAAAGGAAAGGAAGAAAACCAGAGAGAGACAGAAATAAGAGATAAGAACACCAGCAGGGGTGTGGGAAAGTCAACCAAATGGAACAATGCAGTTCTGGAATGTTTTTAGAGACATAATCTGTAAACAACTGACCCACATCTAATGAATAATCGTAACTAAAAGGCCATCTGTGTTTTTACAATGTTTTCTAGTGTGAGACGGCTGTTTGATGGCTGTTGGGTATCTGTAATGTGAGGCTAGTGTAGTGTGTGTGTGTGTGTGTGTGTGTGTGTGTGTGTGTGTGTGTGTGTGTGTGTGGGTGGGTGGGGGGCGTTGAATGTGGGGTACAAACTAGAACCCCCCCTGTCCTCACCTGTCCTCGGGTGACCCCCCCTGTCCTCACCTGTCCTCGGGTGACCCTCCCTGGCTCATGGCAACCGTTTACAGGCCAGCACAGTGCAAAACAAAAACAAAGAGCAAAAACAACATATTTCTGTAGCGATTCCCCCATCTCCTTTCTTAGTGACAGGCTGGTGGGGGCAGTGAGGAGAAGCCTGAAAAACAACAGCAACAACAACAACAAGAGACAAACATGGCGTAGCTCACTGACCCAGGTTAGAGCAGGATTGAGAGGAAAAGGATTCCTGTGTAGATCGCGGATCAGAGGATGTGATAACAAATGGCAATGACAAGATAAAAAAGATAGAAAGATAAAAAGACAGAGATGCAGAGAGAGATGGAGGATAGCAAGGTCTCTCTCCCTCCAGCTCACTAAAAATAGCCCCGTTTGGGGCCGTGTAAGGTGAGAGGGTGCAGGGAAAGCCTTATGAAACAGGAGCTTCCTTGTCTCTTGTTGTAGAGTCACTCCCGGATCCGGTGCATGGCCAGGGAGCAGGTAGATGGCTACTGAATCTGTAAAGCGTAAAGCATTCTGAATCTTGTCAGTGGACATTCAAATTCCTTACGTTCGCCCACAGGGACAAACGGCAGTACAAGAGACGAATCCTCTCTCGTCTTCTCTACAGCAAAGGACTTGCACTGTTTACAGTCACAGCAACCCCCTCACCTCTGCTGAAGTTGCTTGGCCCAGTGACTATGACAGGGGGTCAGACGATGAAGGCATTCCTGTGGGATACCCTGTCTTTCCCCCAGGGTGACCCAGGGACCGGGTCACCTCAGGATCTTTGTGACGTCTAAAACTACGTGCACATGGATATGAATGTAATGTAGTCAGGTTTGGTGTTAAAATGATCCCTGCAGTGTGGGCAGCAGTCTGACATTGACTTCAAGGCTATCTGATTTACCTGCACATTTGTGTCATTTAGCCAGAGTTACATCAGAGGCACAGTGTAGTGTAATGGGGTTGGTTTTTGGCAGATGCTTTGGAATGGATGTTGAAGGATAAAAACAGCCATTTTAAGGCATTCAGGTCTTTTGTTTTTGGCCTGGCCTTCCTTCCTCCCGAGCCTTTTTTAGGCTCTGCCTCTCTTCTCCCCCACAACTCACCATCTTCTTATTTGCTATATCATTGTTATGTCTTTCTGTCCCTTCCTCACTCAACTCTACAATTGACAAAAAATGTTTTGTTGCAGTTGTTGTTATCAATTTGGTTGTGATCTTACATTCAGTTTGGTCTACTTTGGTCTACAGTTTGGCCATTCATTTATTCATTCATTCACCATTAACACAATTCCTCGAGTGCCATGCCTTTGCACATTTAAAAAATAGCCTAGTGCACACTTAAACGTGTATTTTTAACTAAAATGGCATGATTGTACTGTGATTACACGCATGAATGGTGGTGTCAATATTGACAAAATAACCTTTTTTTTAACCTTCATTTTATGGGTTGAAAATGGCTCAAAACGCCATCTACTGGTTTATATCAGCCCTGAACCTTGCAGGGCCAATATTGACGTAGAGTCGACCTGTTGGTACATATCTAGCTTACGTCATGAAATGTATGTGTTTATACGCCCTCTAACCATTTTCATTGTTAATTGAGGACTGATCATTCACAGGAGTTTAACCCCCCCTCTCTCAGCCCCTTGTCCACTTTTTAGCATTTCTCAAAAATATGCAGTGGGTGGGCTCAATATTGACTTAAATATCCAACCAAATGTATCATGGTACTCAGTAATATTATTAATTTAGTTTAAATATGCAATATGAATATATTGCAGACCACCGCCACTACGTCAGCTGTTTGTTTTCATTGAATCCGAAGTAGCCTTTATATTCGGCATTTAAGTGTTCAGTGGGAAACGTTCGCATTCTATGTTAACTTGCCTTCCTGGCAACGCGGGATGTACTGGAAGACACAGACGCTCCGCTCTCTCTCTCGCCCTCTCCCTCCCCCCTCTCTCTCCCAACCATGCAACGCAAGAGTTGACTGGAGGTAATCCCCTCCATGTGAGGAGGCGGCACGGGTGTGGAGGCGTGTTGTTTTTCATTCAAATCCTTACTAGTCCTATAAAAGAGGAACTTTAAGCAGAAGGGGTTGAAGTAGATGGGAGAGAGGTATCAGACACGACTGTCTTGCGGGCCGGAGGGTAAAGGAGATGCAGCTGTCTGCAGGTGTCCAAACGGCGCGGGCGCTGAGGTACGCGACCGTATGCCTGCTGCTATTCCCCCGCTTTCTGCTGGCGGCTCTGATGCTGTGGCTTCTCGACTTTCTTTGCATCAGGCGGAAGGTCCTGATGAAGGTGAGGGAACAGGAGACGAATGCCGACGACCCCCCGGTGTGCGTGTCCGACTCTAACAAAATGTTCACCCTGGAGTCGCTCCGCGCCGTGTGGTACGGCCAAAAACTGGACCTTTTCAAAACGGCGCACCTGGGATATAGCGCGCCGAACACCGAAGTAGTTCAGCTGCACCAGCGCAAGCCGGCGCGCATTCTGGACTATGCGCGGGGACGCAGACCGCTCATCATAAACTTCGGGAGCTGCTCCTGACCGCCGTTCATGACGCGTCTGTCGGCCTTCCAACGGGTCGTCAGTCAGTACGCGGACATCGCAGACTCTCTGCTTGTATATATCGAGGAGGCGCATCCTTCCGATGGATGGGTGAGCACCGACGCTCCGTATCAGATTCCCAAGCACCAGAGTCTGGATGACAGGCTCAAAGCCGCAAAGCTCATGCATTTGGAGACTCCTGCCATCGTCGTAGTGGTGGATACCATGGAGAACACGTCCAACGCAGCTTACGGCGCATATTTTGAGAGACTTTACATCCTGAAGGATGAGAAGGTTGTTTTTCAAGGAGGTAGAGGTCCGGAGGGATATCGGATCTCGGAGCTGAAAAACTGGCTCGAGCAATATCGGAGCACTCTTGATAATTCCAGAACTGTGGTTGTTCACGTCTAACGTGAATCTAAATCGTTATTTTTTATTTACGTAGGCCTATAAAAGAATGAGGCACCAGAGAAAATATGAATCGAAGGCCACCAAGCTGCTATAACTGGTGAACGATACATTATGTTTTGTTTAAAAGTCTTGTGCAAGTTGTGTTCTATTTAGAGTGGTAACGCGAACGCATGATAAGCTGTTGTGACTGTGATGCCCTTGTTCGTTTTGTTAAAAATTGTCCATATGTTTACAGTATGTGGAAATTAATATGTCCTCATTGTTTGGCACCTGCAGTTTATCGATCCCCTGATTGTGTTTTGTTTTTATATGCTGTATGTTTATATGTGAGAGTGGGCGTGTGTGTTTCTGTTGCCAGTAGACCGAGACTGAGTTTTCTTGTGTTGTTGTGAAGTTCGGTTTTTAAAAGGTTTCTCACCAGAAAACCGATACTGATGGATTTTAACACTAGATGACTCGGTGATCAGCCACTGTTAACATGAACAATTGCCGAACAATGTTTTGTAAATTATGTCTATTTTTCCGATACAAATAAATTGCGTTTAAATAAATGGTAGAATTAACACAGCTGTCTGTTGACCAGTCGCTCGATGTCGCATTTAATCCGCATGTGAAACGCGTGGATGAGAGAGAGGACCTTTGAGATATTGTATTGGATTATTGACAAGGGTCTGTTTATTGTTAATCAAAACTCCGTGGTTAAAAACAACCATAAAGAATTTCTGTCTGAAATGTCAGCAAACATCTCTAGTATTTTTTTGTTACATAGCCCACAGGATTGCCAATCTAATGGATGAGAGGTCATATTTATTATTAATTACTCTCATACATCATAAACGGTGCCAGCTAAATTGACCAATATCAACAGGTTATTTCCTCGATAGACTCGCTTAAGATGGTGCTATTAGGCCATCAAACTATTTTCAAACACAACCCATAACAATAATCTTCCTTCATCAGGCGAAACGATAGCTGTAACCTATTCGTTAATCCAGCGTAGAAAACATCAAAGTAACTGTCTGTCACTAAGATTTCTTACATCCAGCAGAGGTGGTTTTAAGGCTGTTTAGAATATCACGAACACAATGGGGTTTCCGTGAGTATTTATTTTGTGTATGTACAACTAGGTTTAAAGGACGCGTCAATCATTTTATGTCAAGGAGGAGGCGAAGGTCACTTCACTTAATTGATTAAAAGATGGGGCAATGCAATAAATAGAAACACACCGAAGCTTACATATGTCAAATTTGTATCTTAAAATTACAAACGTCCCCTGAACTCCAAAACTGTTTAATTTACTCTGCCGATAACGTGATTGGGCGCAGCTGGTTTGGAATCTATGTTTGGATAAGGGATAGGAAACAGTCAATATGCTTAATCAGTGAGGACGTCAAAAGCCAGAAGAATGTCGTTCTCTTTCTCTGACACACACACACACACTTGCTTTGCTCCATCATTTCGCTCTCCCTCCACACTTTCATGTAATACATCCCTTCAGTCTTCTGCTTTATCATTTCCTCAAGTACTACCTCTTTTAATCTCAGAGCTGCATGTGTCCCCCCTAGCCACCCACCCTTGAGTATAGGTCCACCACTGCCATTTCCCAAGATGGTGGACTGTCATGGTTGTGTGTCCTGTATGGCTGCCAGGGAAACTGGTTGTGCTGCCTGATGAGCTCTCACTCACACACACTCTCTTCCTTAGAAACACAGCAAACAGCACAGAGTTCCTCTCAGACACTGAGTGCTCTAGAACAGCAGAGAGTTCCTCTCAGACACTGGGTGCTCTAGAACAGCAGAGAGTTCCTCTCAGACACTGAGTGCTCTAGAACAGCAGAGAGTTCCTCTCAGACACTGAGTGCTCTAGAACAGCAGAGAGTTCCTCTCAGACACCGAGTGCTCTAGAACAGCAGAGAGTTCCTCTCAGACACTGAGTGCTCTAGAACAGCAGAGAGTTCCTCTCAGACACTGAGTGCTCTAGAACAGCAGAGAGTTCATCTCAGACACTGAGTGCTCTAGAACAGCAGAGAGTTCCTCTCAGACACTGAGTGCTGTAGAACAGCAGAGTTCCTCTCTGACACTGAGTGCTCTAGAAACACAGAAAACAGCAGAGTTCCTCTCAGACTTGTTGCTGTTGCGGGTTTGTGTTTAGTGTTGTGTATTTGGTGCTTGGGCTGTTGTTTTTATCATTCTGTTGCAGGGGAGACCAGGTCCAGTTTTTTTTTACCTCTCTGTACTTTTTGTGACACCTTTTATTTGAACATACTGTATATGCAACATACACCTGTCATCTCTATATTTACTTCACTAATTCAAGCATATGTGCCTTACTTTTTCTCTAGTTTTCTAAATGTAGTAAGTGCCTTGGGGACAGGTGTAACATGGCGGGGACAGTTGTAAGATGTCCGTGTGAAGGGGTAAAGTCACTTATGGCAAATGAATGCATCATTCAGACCACAATAGTTGTGGTTAAGGACTTTCCTGGAAGTTATAGTCTTCACAACGTTTGTTTTCAAAAATGCCAGTGAGATAGCCGCTTACAAGCCAAGGATGTGACATCGTCGCAAAAGCGGCTATTTCACTTTGGACAACTTGTTACTTGTGTTCCAGTCAGAACACATCAATCGTGCAGTCAAAATCTGGCGCAAAATCATAAAAGTTACACTAAAAGGCTTGTCTATAAATTTTGACCGATTGAGAGAAAAGCTGAAATGATAAACATAGCATGGCAACACACATGTTGTCTATGAGTTTCATCGCATGAAACGTTAGACACGACCTGAGAAAGGCAACGCGTTATAACTGTCCCTGTTTTAAAACTGTCCCCGTGTTACAACTGTTCCTTGTGTCCCCTACAGTGCATTCACACAGTATTCAGACCCCTTCACTTTTTACACATTTTGTCATGTTGCAGCCTTATGCTAAAAATCATTTAAATGAATGTGTTCCCTCATAAATCTACACTCAATACCCCATAATGACAAAGTGAAAACAGAATTTTGGAAATATTTGCAAAAACTGAAATATCACATTGCCATAAGTATTCAGGCCCTTTTCTACAACACTTAAAATTTTGCTCAAGTGTCTTCCATTTCTCTTGATCATCTTTGAGACGTTTCTACACCTTGACTGGAGTCCCTCTGTGGTAAATTCAATTGTTTGGACATCATTTGGAAAGGCACACACCTGTCTATATAAGGTCTCAAAGCTGAAATTGGCATAAGAGCAAAAACCAAGCCATGAGGTCGAACAAACTGTTCCCTAGAGGCATAGATCTGGGGGTGGCTATAAAATAAATCTGCTATATTGAAGGTTCCCAATAGCACATTGGCCTCCATAATTCTTAACTGAAATAAGTTTGGAACAACCAGGACTCTTTCTAGAGCTGGCTGCCAGGCCAAACTGAGCAATCGTGGGAGAAGAGCCTTGGTAAGGGATGTGACCAAAAACCTGATGGTGCTGAGCTCCATAGATCCTGTGTGGAGAAGGGAGACACTTGTTGTTTACAAAACAGCACCTGAAGGACTCAGTCTGAGAGAAACAATATTCTCTGGGCTGATGAAACAAAGATTGAACAATTTGGCCTCAATTATAAGCGTCATGTCTGGAAAAAACCAGGTACTGCTCATCACCTTCCCAATACCATCCCAACGGTGAGGCATGGTGGTGGCAGCATCATGCTGTCTGGGAGTTTTTCAGAGACAAGGACTGGGGCATTAGTCAGGGTTGAGGGAAAGCTGAATGGAGAAAAGTACAGCGATATCCTCAATGAAAACCTGGTCCAGAGCGCTCAGGACCTCAGACTGGGCTAAAGGTTCACCTTCCAGCAGGACAGTGACCCTAAGTTCACAGCCAAGGACAACGCAGTAGTGTTTTAGGAACAACTCTGTGAATGTCCTTGAGTGGCCCAGCCAGAGCCCTGAACCCAAACATCTCTGGGGAGACCTGAAAATGGCTGTCTGCGGACGGTCTCTATCCAACCTGATAGAGATTGAGAGGATCTGCAGAGAAGAATGGCAGAAAATCCAAAATCCATCTGTTCAAAGCTTGTCCCGTCATACCAATAAAGACTTGAGGCTGTCATAAGGTGCTTCAACTAAGGACTGAGTAAAGTGTCTAAAATTTAGACTCTAAATACTTATGTCAATGTGGTATTACAGTTTTCCCTTTTTAATACATTTTAAACAATTCTACAATCCTGTTTTCACTTTGTCGTTATAAGGGGTATTGAGTGTAGATTGATGAGGGAAACATTTATCTAATCCTCATGTCCTCAGTCAAAAAATTAAACATTTTGAAACTTTAGTCTTTAATGAAATTTATTTGCCAATCATTTTATATTGTTACATTTCTTGTGTCTCCAGTCAAAAATGAGTTGGCCTTTAAAATGAATATCCAAGACTGTGATACTTAAGGTTTTATGAGTGAAAATAAATGGTAAAGTTGTCAGAGGACCATTTAATCCAGTCAGTTGGGTGTTGATATGAATAGATATGCATTTATAAACCACACCGGTCATTTTTGCCCAAAGACACAAGTGTTATTCGGTTGTGAGATTACAGAATGTATTGTGTATATTTTATGCAGAGTTTAAATGTGTGTTGTTAATGATTAAATACATAGTTAAATACACAAAATCCTACTAATCCTGATTTAGGTTGTATGTATGCTTTTGAATAAAACAGAGTGGTACAAGATCATTAAAAGGAGGCTTAAAAACTAGAAATCATATATAACTGTTAAAAAGAACTGTCAAAAACACTTCTTTAGAAAGTTTGTCAGGCCGGTCAATTCTGACTGGAAGTACAAGTATAAGCATGTTGTGATCACAGCATGAGTGGAGGAGTCTGAATGCACTGCAAGGAGACTAATGGAACAGATGACAACATTGAGGTTAAGAAAGAGAGAGAGAGAGGGAGAGAGAGAGCGGGAGAGAGAGAGAGAGAGCGTGGGAGAGAGAGAGAGGAAGAGAGAGAGAGAGAGAGAGAGGGAGAAAGAGAGATAGAGAGAGAGATGGGGATCATTTTAGAAATGATTGAGAGATTTTGTATTTGCTTGTGAGGCCTCTTCACCAAGACAGCGGCTGGCTCTGGGACCGATCAGGTGTCCAGCCAGCAGAGCTGGGCCCGATTCAGGCCAGATCAGGGCCAGTCTCTGCCTCCGCCTGGACCAGGACTTGGCTTCGCTATGCTGTACATTCTGACTGCAGTATACTTTATGGCTCCTCAGTCAAATGTTTCCCCACTGTCTCCTGTGTGCCTGTAAACCACATTTTGTGTACAAACACACACACGCACACGCAAACACACAGGCACACACACACAAACACACGCACACACGCACATGTGCACGCAAACACACAGGCTCATGCACACACACGCGCACACACGCGCACAGACACACACACTTGCTGACCAGGCTGCTAACGTAACACAAACGTCTCGTCTGTCAATGGTGAGGCTGGAGCAGCTTTCAAATGATAAACATGACACTGTCTGAATGGGCAGCACACACACACAGACGCACACACACACACACACACACGCACACACGCACACACGCACACACACACACACACACACACACACACACACACACACACACACACACAGACACACAGACACACACACACACACACACACACACACACACACACACACACAGCATCTGTGGGGAAAACACAGTATTGGAGATGAGAGAGCTGTACTGAGAAGACTAATTGGTCTCCGGAGGAAAGGGTTTCTTTACAGGCATTCCAAGGAGCTGTTCATTTGACTCTGGACTGATCTGCGACGAGACTGGATGTGTTCTTGGAGTCTGGTTTGCCTGTGAATAAACCTGTCCTGTGTGTTGGTGCCTCATTTGTGATGCTTTCATATAGTACCCCTCGACAAGCCCTCATATTCTGACTCAGTATTTGTCATGCTGTCATATAATACCCCTCGACCTGCCCTCATATTCTGACTCAGCACTTTTGGCCAGACAGTCAATCCGGTGAACCTGTCGACTCATTGAAACCCAGTCTCATGGTGACACAATTCAATTCATTTTTATTGACACAGCGTCAGTCACTAAATTGAAATTGTCTCTAGAAACTTTACAGAATCTAGAGGCTGAACCCCCAAGACCAAGCACGAAGGTGACAAAGGCAAGAAAAAACTCCCTTTTAACAGGAAGAAACATTGAGCAGAACCTCAGCTCAAAGGGGGGACCCATCTGCTTGGAATGGAGAGATAGAAATAGACGAAAGAAAGAATTAGGAGGAAGGAGATGGATTCATACACCTACCAGAGGATAGAACATATTTGCCAAATGCAGCCTATGTACATGATACATACGTTCCATGAAAGTTTTTTAAGTCTGGGATAGCAACGTTGTAGACTAACGTTGGATCTGATAGAATCACTGCGGTGGTCCAGGTTTGTATCGCTGTACAAACTGGGATTAAGTCTACCATCGGGTGCTCTTGCTGGGGTAGCTAGGTGGACCTGTTCGGATGTGTTTTTAGAGAGCTCATTTTAAACTTCTGCACATAGAAACGTCCCGTTCGCTACAACTGACTTTTATTGTTTATTATAAGGACCAGGACGAGTCAATTTCTGAGGTTTGTTTCGGCGTGCTATGTGTTTGTCTGTCCCATGTTGTATGTTCATTGTGTAAGCATATGTGCATCGATCTGTTTTTTCCTGTGTTCTTAAATGGGCAACTTTGTCTATCAGTGGCGACTGCGCATGATCAAGCAGCATTATTGGCTGAAATGATCTGGGCCAATGATAGGTTGGGATGCCTCTTTTAAATAAAAGCATCCATGCAGGTTGTTCAGGTGACCGGCCGCTGTCTGATAGTCAAATTACACCATTGAATAGTGAGGAGGCAGACATCTGCTAACTCTGTGTTGTGTGTTGCATACGTGTTGTAACCTCAATTAATTTCTCTTGTCTATGTTTCCCCTCGAGTCAGCGCGTGTCCTGAGCGAACGAGTGTGTGTGTGTGTGTGTGTGTGGGCTGGCCAACCGTTGTATGAATGAACTTACACGACTCAATTCCACTCACCGACTGAGTGAGAATATACCAGGACATACATTCGACCACTGACTTTATTTTGTTTATTGTCTGGTATGATTTAAGTCTGACAATGCCCTGCCTTATATACTTTTAAGTAGCATCCAGTCAGTGGTGATAGCATCCAAGCTATCATATGGGGAATTGAAGGCTCTTTGTGACTTATCTGCTGACAGTGCTTACACTATTTTATGTTATCCTTTTATTTGGTTGAAGTTTGTACCTTTTGTCTTTGTTTGTTTCGACCCTTATCTCTGTAATTTTGCCCAAGCCGTGTGCCTTGACTGTTGTCAAGTACTCTCGCACATTCCTGTTACCAAACACCCCCCCTCCCCCTCCCCCTCTCTCACAGTCAAATGCTTTAATGCTTGAATGTTCTGTTAACCCCTCATACTGCTGTTGGTTTCTCATGTGAGATTTTTTAAGTACCCGCAGCCAAGAATTCGGACCCTGAGGTCACCCAACACTTCACGTCCATTCAGAGGAGAAGATTACCCCTCCCTTGCCCAACGGGAGCGAGGGGAGACAGCATCAGCTGCCACCAACACACCGCATCTAACACCTCCCTGTTTCTGTGTGTCCTGGTGCTTTTTGGCCTCCTGGAGCGGTGGGCTTATGCTGAGGTGATGGACTGTCCACCCTTCCCCAGAGATACACATACTCACACTAAACTTAAGGACTATTGACAACCCTATGACCACAATGGACACCTGTACACTTCAACCGGCCATCCATGTGCTTGGAAAACTTCTGGCTACTGTTCCTGATTCAGCACTTCTTGTCATGGTAGAGACTACCCACCCAGAATACTAACATACATGGCAGAAGGACTCTGCATATGGGTTCTGGGTGTTTACATGATAACTCTTGTGTGAGTATGACAATGCTCATATGGGGGACTGATGGAACTGGAAATATTGCTATTCTGTTGTTGTAAGACATTAACTAAGTGTAGCCTTATTTTGTATCTGTAACTCAATCTTGGATGTGTACTCTGTCTGTCTCACTGAGACCTGAACAAATGGCATGTGAACCCCTTCCCCCTGAGATAGCCTCGTTCCTGCTAATCACCCTTTGTACCCTGTTATCACTCCCACCCCCCAATAGGTGAACCCCTCACCCCACTGTCTCCCCCTTCCTCTCATTTAAAGTGTGTGGTTATCCCCTCCCCTATTCCGGTCTGTTTTGATCGTCTTTTGAGCGTCCTAATTTTTCTGTTTACTTTTGGACAAACAGACCACGTGTTGTGCTTTTAAATGCTGAGGGTGTGTGTGTGGCACTTTGAGAGTGCCAGCGGACGCGTGGGCGGAGGCTCTGAGTCAGAGAGGCCCCGGCAGATGGGCACGGCCACTGTCAGGTCAGCGAGTGCCAGGGCGGCCAGCGGAGGACAGGAGGGAGCGAGGGAGAGGGCATCACGGGAGCGAAGGGAGCGCCGGAGCAACCAAAACATCTGTGTCATCCGTACTTGTTTGTGACGCTTAATTTGTTTAGCCCACTGTTATTTGAGAGAGAGAGAGAGAGAGAGAGAGAGAGAGAGAGAGAGAGAGAGAGAGAGAGAGAGAGAGAGAGAGAGAGAGGGGCCATCCTCAATTACTCAGGAATGCTCAAGCACAGATTGATGTTCTGGTCATCTCTGTTCAGCTGGGGCTTCTTGAACCATCCTCCAGACCTGAGAGAGGACAACGAAGACTCCTGCCAGACAGCCTTGCCCTGGTTTACACACACCTTTGTCTGAATAACACAAGCACACTCTTCTCTTCTCACACATCCAGCACATCCAAACACACACACACACACACACACACACACATCTCCAACACATCCACACACACACACACACACACACACACACACACACACACACACACACACACACACACACACACACACACACACACACACACACACACACACACACACACACCAACACATCCATACACAGTTTCACCTCACACTTGCCTAGCAGACAGACTGCAGACTTCCTGAAGACTGCTTCAGACTACTACAGACCGCTATAGACTAACTACAGACTGTTAGACAAACCACCTTTTCTTCTCCTTTTGTTGCACACACACACACACACACACACATACACACACACACACACACACACACACACACACACACACACACACACACACACACACACTATCAGCGAAGAGTTGGAGCAGAGCTTAAAGGGTAGCAGGGTTTTGGAGCGATGACATTTCATTTCTACATCTGATGACCTTTCCTGATAATAATTCACATTATCTGTCCTCTTGGCTAACGCTCTTAGACACAGACTGAGAATAGCTTCTTGTTACCTCGCAGAGAATGCAGCGAGGCCCCTCCTCTCCATTCCCCTGCTCCTTCCCTTCTCTCTTCCTCACTCCCCTTTATCTCTCTTCCTTTCTCCCTCGTCTCTATCCATGTCTCTCTCACCCCCCTCTGTGTTTCTCTCCTTTTCTCTTTCTTCCCCTCTATCACTTTCTCTCCGTCTCGTTCTCCCTTCCTCAATGAACAGTGTCTGTAGTTTAATGCCCGGCTGTATTCACTCATGCCATCTCTTTCACTCAAACGCGTTTTGTTTGCAAGCAAAGATGATTTCTGACTCAACAGCAAGTAGACACGATAGACTTCTGCGGAGACGGACTTGGCCTTCAAGGTGAATCGCTTGAATCGTAATAAAGAAAAAAATTCTAACAAGTCATTTTCATCCTACGTTTCTCTTATTACAATCTATTGTGGTGAGATGATATAACGCCTCATAACATTACATTAGCCTGGGCTGATCATGAAACAAACCTTGTTCAGATCTGACATCAACGTCATATTACAGTGTGCTAATACAGTAGGTGTAGTCATGCATCTGAGATCCCGCAATCCATGATGCTATGGGTTTTGCACCTTTACATCCATCCGTGTTTGTTTGTGTCAATGGTTACGCCATCCTCGTTGTGTGTTCTTGAGCGAGGTTGTGTTTCTGTCGTTGTAAGTGTCATATTGTTCTCGTAGTTGTCTCCCTGTTGTATTGAATTGTATTTGTGGTAGTATTTGCTTCTGTCTGTGTTTGAGTTGTGATTTTGGATTTCCGTGTTTGCACTTGTAGCTGTATTTGTGGTGTGTGTGTGTGTCTTTGAGTTGTGGTTGTGTTTGTGTGTTTGCTGTATTTGTGGTGTGTCGTTTGTGGACGTGTCTTTGAGTTGTGGTGTGTGTGTGTTTGTGGATATGTCTTTGAGTTGTGGTTGGGTTTGTGGTGTGTGTGTGTGTGTGTGTGTGTGTGTTTGTGGATGTGTCTTTGAGTTGTGGTTGGGATTGTGGTGTGTGTGTGTGTGTGCGTGTGTGTTTGTGGACGTGTCTTTGATTTGTGGTTGGGTTTGTGTTCCATAGTGACTGTGGTTTTATTGGAGATCTAATCTAATCTAAGATTAATTATTTAATCGGGTATCTGAAAAAGGAATCCCCAACACTTTCAAAAGGTCTCCTCAAGCTGGTGTGGATCACAGGCCGTACACTCTCCACTGCTGTACAGCGTTTGCTGGGAGTTGATTTCAAATCTTGGTGTTTGGAACAGTTTATGCAATGTCTTCCTTTCTACTAACAGTTTTGAGTAAATTAATTAGTTAGAGAGCTCACCACAACTTCTTGATGAATTATAAGCGGATTCATATTAAACTGTCGTCATGACCAGAACGCAACCTTGATGAACCCGTTGTGTGCTCCGAACAAACAAAAGTCCAGTGTTTAGTTAGCCTTTTAAATTAGAGTTTGCTCCAGACTTTTGTTTTGAGCAGCTTTAGAAAAGCGGCCTGAACGCCACACCACCACGCTAATGAGCAGAGCGCACACACACACTCCTCTGAATTAGCCTACCTGTAAGCTCAGTCACAACAGCCTGTACACTGGTCACGCAACAGGACGCTCTACTGGCTTATGCTAACAACAGTCAAATCATGCAACAGGACGCTCTTCTGGATAATGCTAACAACAGTCAAATCATGTTCCTGTTGCAGAAGTGGCAGAATGTGTTCCCTCACGTTCCTGTTGCTCCGCTGGTAGAGTGAGGGGCAGGGGTTTTGATTCACAGGGAGCAGATAGTGTGAACATGTTAATCTTTACTGTGTTGCTTTTGATACGTGTGTTTTCTAACTAAGGGTACCCTACAGGGGGAGGGTCACTCTCAAAAGCACAAGCTGAAGGCCAGTCTGCATGATTCTGGCACTAGAAACACACACACACACACACAGAAGAAAAGTATTAGATCTGACCTCGGTTCTCTCTCTGGACCACTCAAGCCCACAGGCCTGGCACCTGCATCCTCTGTTGCCATGGGGATGATGTTGCTATGAGATGTGACTTATTTTGAAGCACTGCATAGGGGCAGATGACTCCTCGGCAGCTCAGAGGAGAGCGCAGCAGGTTGTACTGTGTCTCTATCCAGCATGGTGCTATCTCATTTGAATTGAAGTACACACGCGGCAGGAGCCCTTTGTCAGATCTCACAGGCTCTAAGTACTTCAAAATGAAGCCAAACAGCAGTGGCTGTGCTGCCTCGGCGATGAGGGAGAACTAGGCAGGACGCAGATGAAAAACTAGGAATTTGATTTCATCCGCCGGCCAAGCTTGAGCCAGCTCTATTAATGGCATGACCTGCTTGGAAGGAGCATT
Source organism: Clupea harengus (assembly GCF_900700415.2). Classification (NCBI taxonomy): domain Eukaryota; kingdom Metazoa; phylum Chordata; class Actinopteri; order Clupeiformes; family Clupeidae; genus Clupea; species Clupea harengus. The sequence continues at coordinate 13,601,879 of NC_045166.1, forward strand.
AAAGAGAATTGTGGAGATGTCTTGATTGGCGTGTCAGGCGTGTTATTTCTGTGAAGTGTAATGACCTGTTTGGATAGGAGAAGAGAACATGACTGAATTTGAAATTAAATTGAGTGGAAGTGGGACTGAGTCACGGGGACTCTAACCTAGCAAACCCAGCACTAGACTCTGACCTCGAACGAGACGCCAAACTAGCACTAGACGCTAAACTAGCACTAGACGCTAACCTAGCACTAGACTCTGACCTCGAACAAGATGCTAACCTAGCACTAGGACTGACCAGCCCCAAATGGAAACGGTCAGTAAAAAACATAGCAATTACACTTGTCATGAACAACACTTCCATGATAAATCTGTGGTAAAGAGCTTGCACTTACATGTCATATGAAAATGGAACAATGTCTTTCAGCACGCAAGGTAGGTCAAATACAAAACATATATGTATTTATAATATTATATATTATATCAGTTATATTATACATTTATATGATATATGAAAGGGACCATAATTGTGTGTTAACACACTGTTATTGTATGTACTATATAAAAAATGAACAATGAACAACTTTTTTACAAATGGAGTGGGCAGTGGGCATCTTCACAGCCTGTGTGTGTGTGTGTGTGTGTGTGTGTGTGTGTGTGTGTGTGTCCTGTCTCTGAATTTAAATATCAGACTTTCACATCTCCCGTTTCAAATGAAATAAGAGGGGAAAATCACGTAATTTAATTTATATTGTACCTCATGCATATACTGAACAGTTAAATAGGACATGCAGATGAGAATCCAGTCAAGGCACGGCAACCTTTAAAGGTGCCTGGTATATGAATGTAAGCAGTCATGGTATAATAATAATCGAAAATATTTAAGATGGTTACGCACAAATCAACCCCGAATTACGTAAAACAGCTCAAACATAAACAGTTTAAATGTCCGCAAGGTAGTGGAGTCTGCTACGTGTTGGCGTGCTTTTTTTGTAATTGAACTCTGAATTGACGTTCAGTTCCAGGGAAAGAGACTGTGGTGGTGCTCCTCAATAGAAACAGTCCCAGTCCAAACATCTGTGGCCCATACGCCCTGTGACCCGTGTGATCCCATCTGATCTGGCACCATCCCTACACCTGTCTTCTAATCAATGCTTTGCTTAACTTTCTTCCCATTCTCTCTCTCTCTCTCTCTCTCTCTCTCTCTCTCTCTCTCTCTCTCACACACACACACACACACACACACATTTCTCAACCTGTCTCTTTTTTGTGTGCCCCACTCTTTCATGTGACTCTCAAGATAATTTATCAACACCCTTACCCCCAAACACACACACATATCAAGTGATAAGGCCTACTCCCGACTAACAGTGATGTTACCCAACACAAGGTCGTGGAGGGTAGTGTTGTTGTGTGTGTCTTTGTGTTGAGATTAGGGCCGCCGACAGCAGGAGGTCTGTGGGTTCATGTAACACACTTCCTCAAAGGGCATAGCCCCGGTCGGACTCCTCTGTTGGAAAGGGTGTAAGAGGGGTAGAAGTAGAGTAGAAGAAAAAGAACGAGAGAGAGAGATAGAGAGTGAGAGAGAGATAGAGAGAGACCTTTGACTGCTGTGGGGCGGGGGGGGGAGGGGTGTGAAGAGATGTATAGTTGGACAGCTGTGGCCACCGTTGAGCGAAAAAACGCCAATCCAAAAGGATAGAATGGACACAGGCTCCATTCTTCTGTGTACTATTGTGTACCTTATCCTTGGCTAGGGACCCCGATGATGCCTATTGCTATGGATACCAATCAACGCACAAACATCTCATTCCCATTATCT
>NC_045166.1:13608682-13703682 GCF_900700415.2 Clupea harengus
TTCTCCAGCACCTGGACTCCCCAGGAACCTACGCCAGGATCCTGTTTGTGGACTTCAGCTCTGCCTTCAATACCATCATTCCTGCTCTGCTACAGGACAAGCTCTCCCAGCTGAGTGTGCCTGACTCCACCTGCAGGTGGATCACAGACTTCCTGTCTGACAGGAGGCAACACAGGAGGCTGGGGAAGTATGTCTCTGATTCCAGAACCATAAGCACCGGCTCCCCTCAAGGCTGCGTTCTTTCCCCTCTACTCTTCTCCCTGTATACAAAGAGCTGCACCTCCAGTCACCAGTCAAACTCCTCAAGTTCACGGATGACACCACCCTCATTTGGCTCATCTCTGGTGGGGATGAGCCCGTTTACAGGTGGGAGATTGACCATCTGGTGACCTGGTGTGGCCAGAACAACCTGGAGCTAAATGCTCTGAAAACAGTGGAGATGGTTGTAGACTTTAGAAAGAACCCAGCCCCACCCACCGCCATCACCCTGAGAGACTCCCCAGTTGACACTGCGGAGTCCTTCCGCTTTCTGGGCACCATCATCTCCCAGGACCTCAAGTGGGAGCTGAACATCAGCTCCCTCACCAAAAGAGCTCAACAGAGGATGTATTTCCTGCAGCAGCTGAAGAAGTTCAACCTGCCAAAGGCAATGATGGTGCACTTCTACACCTGCATCATCGAGTCCATCCTCACCTCCTCCATCACCGTCTGGTACGCTGCTGCCACTGCCAATGACAAAGGCAGACTGCAGCGTATCATCCGTTCTGCTGAGAAGGTGATTGGCTGCAATCTTCCATCTCTTCAGGACCTGTTCGCCTCTAGGACCCTGAGGCGGGCAGGTAAGATTGTGGCCGATCCCTCCCACCCGGGTCACAAACTCTTTGAGGTTCTTCCCTCTGGCAGGAGGATGCGGTCAATCAGGACCAAAACCTCACGCCACAAATCCAGCTTCTTCCCGGCTGCAGTTGGCCTTATTAACAAGGCCCGGGACCCCCACCTGACCTGGACTCTTATCCCACACCCTAAGTCTGTGTTACATTAACACACATTACATTGCACATTGCTCATTCACATTGCACTCCTGTTTTGCATTTTGCACTCCACTTTCCACTTTACTTTTTTATATTCATTGTTTATATATTTGCATCGTATATATTGTGTTTTTTTTTGTTCTTATGTGTAGTACTTTTCTTATGTGTAGTACTAATTTGTGTTTTTATGTTTTTATGTTATGTGTAGTACTTATTGTGTTTGTATGTTTTTATGTTTACTGTATGCACCTTCACACCAGAAAAAATTCCAAGTAGGTGTAAACCTACTTGGCAATAAATCCCATTCTGATTCTGATTCTGATTCTGATCATGGTTACCCTATACTGTAGTGATGCGTATAGTCATGGCTACCCTATACTGTAGTGATGCTTATCATCATGGTTACCCTATACTGTAGTGATGCTATAGTCATGGCTACCCTATACTGTAGTGATGCTTATCATCATGTCTACCCTATACTGTAGTGATGCTATCGTCATGGCTACCCTATACTGTAGTGATGCTTATCATCATGGTTACCCTATACTGTAGTGATGCTATCGTCATGGCTACCCTATACTGTAGTGATGCTTATCATCATGGTTACCCTATACCATCGGTTCCCAAACTGGGATACGCGTACCCCCAGTGGTACGCGAAGTGGTTCAGGGTACGCGGGGAGAAAATTCGATTTGCGTTTTCAAAGTGAAAAAGCCCATTTCATTTTCAAACAGAGCTAAAAATAGACATGAAATCTTAAATAGTCCGAATAGCCAAGTCGCATTGCGATAAATAATCCTGTATACCCATATTCAGCGAAATAATTACACTGCCAAAAATAGCTACAGGTAGGTTAGTGACCTACCCTGACAGTTTGAAGTGTTATAGGCTGAATATGCGCGCGGGGGGAGGGGCCGTGGGAGCGGCGGTTAGTGACCTACCCTGACAATTTCACAGTTTCAGTGTTATATGCTGAATATGTGCGCGGGGCAGAGGTTCCGCTAGAAAAAAATGTTGCTGGTCAAAGTGACCGGCAGAGTTTTCATTTTCCGGACATTTTAATGATAAGCCGGTCAAATATCTATTACTGCTTCTAAATTAGCCTATTGAAGAAAACTGAAGGCAGGCTATGTAGCTTAAATAATGACATAATCAGGTCGTATAGAATGAAACATGTTTATTTGCCTAAGTTTACAATGAAAAAAAAAAACATGAATGTCTGATGCGTGTCAATAAGTGGCCTTTAATCGCAACCTGTTGTGGCGTTAAATTGAGCTCCGCAACATGGTCATTGCTCTGACTATGTTCAATTAGAGCAGAGATTCTAATATGATTCGACCCTCTTGTGAATCGGTTCTGTCGCCCTGCCTTTTCGCAGTGCGAACAGAACATTTTATCGTTACCATCAATTACCTCGCACATTAGCCAGGGGAACTTGTCACTCCATTCCGACCTAAACGCCCGACACTTCAGCCTTTTCTCTGGTGGAGCTGTCCGAACATCTGTGGCTTCAGGTATTACAGGTTCATCCTCATCAGACGGTTCACCCTCATCAGTTGCGTTTGGCCTCTTAAAAAACTTTTAAGGCTAGTCTGCTTGGCCATGTTTGATCCTGACGTATGCAGGGGTGGCATGAAGTGTGAGCAGGAGCGCCTGCACAGACATATACACTCACGTATGCCCAGGGGTGCAAACTCATCAGGGATGAAAAAGGTGACAACGATGCGAACCCCCTAGGAGGGTCCGGGGCATGCTCCCCGGGGGAATATATTTTATAGCCTATATAAGAACATTTTGCACATTTTAAAGTTCAGTGCATCAATCTGGTGCACTTTGACAACAAAATTATGAGGCTAGATCTATGAATAACTTTGTTGTAAACACTTTTGTGCTCTGGTAACAGATTCATCATAAACATTCCTGTGTTGAATGTTGCACGTGCACAGGCCAACCCAACCACCCACCCCAATACCCTCCCGACCACCCACTCCAGTCCACTTCACCAAAGCACATTACGTCACAGATCTCCATCAGGTATTAAGCAAAAAAAAAAAAAGGGCCAACTATAGGAACAGAAAATCAACAGAGGCTGCATCAGGCATGGCCTAGCTTCTCCGTGTTCTTGAAAAACTGTGACAGTGGGAACACATATTCTTTTCCCTTTACATTACTCTTTGAGTCTAGCTTGTCAGGACAAGGCCCATTTGCACCTGACTCCTAGTTGAGTAAGGTGACCAGACGTCCCCGGTTTCAGGGGACAGTCCCCGTTTTTGGTGGCCTGTCCCCGGCTGGAGCTGTCCCCGGAAATGTGCCCGGTTTTCACTGTGACCAACAACAGACCCGGGATACAAATTTAAAAAAGAAAGAAAGAAAACAATGACCAAATGTTTAGTTGCGTAGCCTACACGCCTCGGGCTCAACCAAGCCAGCCAGCAGCCAGGGGGACAAGCTCTAGCTCAGAGCTCAAAGATGTTCAAGAATGCCCGTCTTTGCAGTATTTTGATTGGTGGAATATGCAGCGCGGTAGAATCTTTGCCCTTAGCTTCTACTTTTTTTATTCAGAGAGAGATAGCGTCCATTCATTCATTCATTCAGCCAGCTAGCTCTGGCAAATCGAGTACAAGACAGGATAGCTTTGGGATAGGCGATTAGCGAACGGTGTTTATTGTAAGTGTCATTGTTTATCATCTATGTCATATATTATTTAACCTATAATATGTATGTAGCCTATGATCTACAATTTGCAATAATGTGAGTGTTAAGCAGCAGCTATCTGTCGGTCAGGTGTCAGCCACAGCTCTACTTGCTAACTAACTTTGTTAACTTTTTAACATTAGCAGTGATACTAACTACAGTACTATGACATTTCAGTTTCATTAGTCTGGGTTACTATTGAGAGGTAGTTGGAAACTTGTCAATAAATTAAACCACTTGAAAGCAAGAAAATACTCCTTGAACTCGCTTTCCGTACATCCAGTTGCGCTTCCCGCTTACGTCTGTCTCGTTGTTTGTGTGACAATGACAATAAAGTACTCTGAACTTTGATAGTTCTGTGGAAGCAAAAACAGTCTCACCAGTTCAATGTTAAGCAGTGGGTTTCAATGTGCTAAAATCTTTAAATGAGTCATGTGCTTAGGCTACATAGATAGACAATTACAGGTAGCCTAGAATAATGGTAGGCCTACATTACTTAAAAACAAACACAAAAAAAACATGTGTTCTTGTGGTGGTCTCTTACAAGACACTAATGAAATGTCTTTTTCCCACATTAACTTCACATATTCTTTATCAACAAATATGTCAACTGGTAGTGTGTAACAGAACTTGTTATTTTTTAGATTATTCAGATCTCCCTCCCTCACCTTGACATTGCTTGGATTTAATTAAATTTTTTACTGAAATTGTATTTTGAATCTTTTTGTTTGTTTGTTTCTTAAATCACTTTTGGTATAGTAATACCTAAAAATCAATTCCAACGATCCTGGAGTCTATGGGCCTGATCTGTATGTTCATAGTTCCAGCTGATTTTCACACAGAATATAGGAATACATTGCATTCAGTTGCCTCAATGGCCTTAACATTTTCTATGCTGAAAAAACCTACACCTGTCACCCATCCGTGCAGACCAGTCACTTATCAGCCAAACACAGAGGTTAGGCCTATTGGGAAGCTTGTGCATGACGTCAACAAAGTTCTTATCACTGATATTGGTTCTTATTATCTGACAAAAGGTTGTTACCTTTACTACCAGTGGTTGGTTCTACATGGAATTACGCCCCGGGCGAAACCACCACTGAGCGCCCCCCCCCCCCCCCCCCCGCCGAAAAAAAAAGAATCTTATTTATTTTTTATTATAACAATATAAGTGAAAGAGAAACTTAAATGTATCATTTGCACAAACCAGATGACCTTCAATAGAACATTTCAATAACACACTTAAGAGAATCAATGCACACATCATGTACATTAATGTTAGCTAACCAGCTCTCTGCAAGTAAGGTTGTGCAAGCACCCAACATGCATTATGGTTTAGTTGAGTTAGCTAATCTTGGCTAACGCTGGCTAGTATAGTTGTGTCAAAAGGAAATATATGGTCTAACCAGCTAGCTATCGACCTGTTCATTATTAAGATTATACTAGTACTTTGTATGCTGTTATATTCTGTTAGTTGTGGCTAGCGGGACTTCGCTAACACTTTAGCCTAGTGTCAGATGAATGAACATGTTCATACCCTATGGTCAAATCAGCTAGCTAACGCTAGCTAGCAAACAATTCTGTTGGTGCTCAACATTAGCTGGTTGCCTTAATAGGAATTTAGCTTAAGTTACACTTGACTGAAAACACATTTTTACCTTGTCCATACCTTGAGCATCCTTCAATAGCTATCTTGATAATGTAATAGACTACTCTGAAAAAGATGTATTTCATTTCCTTCGGGATAAATAAAGTATCTATCTATCTATACTCTGCTAACTACGTACTACCTTCACCAGTTGGATAAGTTGAAGCAGTCAGTCATGCTAATGTCACTGATGCTGCTAGCACCATGGTTAGCACCCTCAGTAGTGGTGGTGGGTTGACCTCTTTGACCACAACGTTCCTCTCCTTAAAAATCCACACCAGATACCCCTGGCATTTCTTCTTCTTCTATGTCACTCTTGTTTCTTAATCATTCTTCCAAACATGGACATTTACGGAGCAAAAACCGATGCATTGTTGATATTCACTTGAAACTACCACGCACTAGCTCGCTTTCTCCTTCAACCGTCCGGTAACGTCAACATTCAAGCGTGCGACGTGAAAGTTGGGTCAAAGGTTATGACAGAATGATTGCTCTGTGTCTAAAATAATCTGTTCATTTCAATCTGTTATTATTTTCTTTTGTGATTTAAATATTATCACACAATAAATAACGCAGAATGAAATTAAACAACAATTATAAATAAACCATTATTTTCTTGGGGGTGCTATGGGGGTGCTATGGCTAATCCAGGGGGAGCTAGAGCACCCCCTAGCCCCCCCCTGGCGCCGCCCCTGCTCCTAAAATTCTATCATTCTAAAAACCAAACTGAAATAGGAGAGTGGTAAGTTTGTTCAGTTGCAGTGAAGCGCCCGGCAGTAGAAAACGGGTCATACACATACCTCATGAAAAGTAAAAAAACAAATAATGATAAAATCAATATTAATATGTATCTACTGATCTTTACTTAAATTAATTTTTTTGTATGATTCCGATCATTTTTATAATCAAAATCGCTGAATTTGACCATGTGCTTTTCAAACAGAGAGGCGACTCGCGAGGTGAGGCAGCGACGAGCTGCGCCTCATCTCAGATTGTGCAATCCCTCACACACTGGGTTGAGCGCATGACTTTTGCTTTCTCATTGTTTGTCATCACTGAAATATTTGTAGACACTTTTATTACATGTCGTTTGTATCCATATAATAGGTAATGTAATGTAATGTAGTATTTCACGTATGTGAAGAAGCTATTTAGTCTTGCTGATCTGTCATAAAAACCACAGTGAAAAAGCACATAGGGGAGGCAAACCTAACCTCTGCCTCAATGAAGGGGGCGAGCGATAGCCTGGAAAATGGACTTCCAATCCAGTGAAGTGATAGATAAATACATAATGGGAGACCAATGCCAGAGCTAAAAGTGCTTCAAACGACAGGACAGAAGATAACTTTAGCAGCTAAACTCCGGACCAAACTCGGCTGACGGCTATGTCTTTTAAGTAAATTAAATTTTTCGGCGTTTTCACGCTTAGATTTTTCAAAAGTTACCGAGAAAAAGACACTGTACTATCCGATAACACCGTTATTGTAACCAGCAAAAATAGTTGATGTGATTTGCGAGGCGTCTGTCAGCCAACTGTCTGACATTAGCACGTTAGCCTACGTTAGGCCGTGTTCACACTTGACTTCTTTTTTCAGCTGCCAGCGCCTTTTTTACATGCAACCCTATGGGAAAAGGCAAAAGGCGGACGCCTTTTTAAAAAGCGGCCGCCTTTTAAAAACTTCTAAAAAAGCGCAACTCCCGACGCCTTTTTGAGTTCAATTTTCTCAACTTTTCAGAAAAGCGCTGGGTGACGTCCAGCGCCTTTTTGACAGCTGACCAATCAGGACGAGGAGAGTAGGTACCAGCGTACCTTCCCTAGTAACCTACTGCCTTAGTTTAAAAAAAATGGCGGACCAAACTCCGTAGTTCATCGTATTTGTACCTAGAAGTTTTTAGTTTTACTTTTTTTTGCTTAGATTTTTAGAAAGTTAACGAGAAATAGACACCGTACAATATAAAAACCACATTATTGTAACTGAAAACTACGTGTAAGAGGATTTGCGAGGTGTCTGAGCTACCTAGCTAATGTTAGCATGCTACTAGCCGTTAGTGATTAGCAATTCCTCTGTGTTTTTGCAAAGCATCCACTTTCTTTTCCCGACATTTACATTTATCTTGTACATATTCCATCCCCATAAACCGGAGATTTCAAGAGTACAGAAACTCTCCTGAGCAGGCAAGAGTGCCAATATGGGCTAACGAGTTGTAGCTAAAGCCCTAGCTAAAGGGCTAAACAGCTCGCTAGCTATTAGCACTCTAGCTTGCTCAGTAGAGTGCTAAGACACAGCAATTATTCACGATTGTATCAACGTGCTGCATTTCACTTAACAGGTCAGTCATTCCCTAAATCTTTAGGAATAGAATACAATTGTATATCTGGGTTGGCGCATTCAACAGCACAACATATCCCCTAGCGTTTTGAACTTTCTGTGGGTTGTGACCATAGGTTGTGACCGTAATGTGTCGGACACAAATATGGCGGCGCTTAAACACAGTGACGTCACATGGTATCCATGAATTAGATAGTATAACGTTCTTGCAGCGTACCAACGTCACACGTTACTGTAAATGACTTGGCATATAGCCAATCATATTTTAAGATATTGGGGTGGCACTTGGGGTGGCCAATGAGATTTCAGGGGTGGCCCGTGCCACCCTAGGCCACTCCCTGAACACGCCAGTGCATGTTTGCTTTTTAGGCCTAGATATTATAATTATTCTCAAATTGCGATTGTGTTTGGAGGACGGGATTTTTAAGCAATTCCAATCGGACAATTTGACCGGTGAGAACAAACATTTTCGCACATTTCATTTTTTTCCCGGACAAAGTCCGGCAATTACCAGACAATGGAAACGCTGGCGCGGGGGGGGGGGGGGGGGGGGCGTGGCGGCGGTTACAAACATGAAAAAAAAACGGGGGGGGGGGGGGGGGTACGTAGCTGGAGATTGTCTGAAGGGGTACGGGACTGTAAAAAGTTTGGGAACCACTGCCCTATACTGTAGTGATGCTGCCTTCTTCCTTATCATTCATGGCAGTGAGTCAGAGTGCGAACATGGAGCACTTACACTTCTGCAAAGGGAAGCAAAATGAGGGTAATGAACCTTGTCCTCTCCTTTCGGCGTGTGTGTGTGTGTGTGTGTGTGCGCGCGCTGTGGGGCTGAGGAGAGAGTAGTCACTGAGGTCCCCTTCAGACTAACCTCATCACTTGCATCATTCAGATGACCAGCTCTTTCTCTCTCCCTACAAACAGCTGACGCCAAGAGAGATCTGCCCATTTACAACTTTTCAGTTTCTGATGCCAAACCAGGCTACTTATCTGCCTATTAACAACCATGCAGGATTTCTGAGTAGCTGATAAGAGAACATACTGCACATGTGCAGTAAAATTTCATTTTCAAACAGTTATACATGTGGACTTTCAATGACGATTAGACGACACATTCAAACCTTCTCTCTTTTTGTCATAAATTTCAGGGCCCTCAAAACTGTCAACAAATGCACCTCAAACAAGCGCTCATGATGCTCAGAAGACAAAGTAAGGCCACACTTACTTTCATGGGTTCTAGAGGGCACCATTATGCATGCCAGTGCAGAACCTTAAAGGGTTCCATAGGAAACCTTGAGATGGTCATCTGCCAGGGATATCCACAGAAAAACAGCATGGTGGAAATAGTCAGCACAGCCAGCCACAGCGGAATATTACTACTCTTCAGAGGAGAAGAATCATGGAATTCCTTCACCATGGCACTGTAGCTCTGCACTGATTGAACAGATGCCATCCATGTCACCCAGCTCTGCGTTAGCTCTCTTTCTCTCACTCTCTCTTTTTGTTTCTCTCTGTCTCTCACCCCCCCCCCCCCACAGGAATCTGTGGCCATGGGTGATTAAAGATGTGCCAAGGTGATCAAACGGCTCCACTCACACACACACAGCTTCAAACAGCCAGGTCTGCGCTCCGCCATAATAAAAAGATGGTGCACAGGAAAGATCCCATGTCATACGTATTTACATGGTCTCTCTATCTCCCTCTCTCTGACCGGACACACACACAGCTGGATTAGTGTTCAAAATGACGAGACAGTGGGCATAATCATGTGGTACTTTATAGGGCGGTGTTGCTGTAATTATGGGGATGGATGCCATTAACCAACCCTGTTCAATACCATCTACATAAGGCCAAGGAAGCTTTCAACAGATAGTTGCATAACATACCTGAAATCACACAGTAGGCCTACATGTCTTAGGCGTTTCTACCGACCCATGTTAGTTACATACTAGATGTACAAATTGACTTTAAACTACAGTGAGATACCAGAACCTCACAACTTCAATAAAAAACCTGAATCCTGAGTGGAGCTTTATGTTGACTTATTGTCATTCACACCTAGTTATATATCCAGTTATATATATATGGTCTTGCTGCACAGCCCCATGACAACACAGAGGCTGGGTAGCGGGCTACTTCTAACGCATCCACTGTGGTCGGTGGCCTAATGAGTCAAAAGCCCATTCAGCATTTTCACAGGAAGCGCATGTTCAGCAGCTAGTCCAAATGAGAGGTTATCTGCAAGCGTCCTTCAGGCGATGTTCTCGCGGGTCTCTCTGGTCTTTGGTTACGTGTAATGCAAGTTATAGAGACCTAATGCAGAACACAGAGGTTAATTGCCAATATACATTAACCAAAATATTAATAAGAGTTCCTACTTCAGTTTTAGCAAGAGGGAAACACTCAAGACATTGTTCATCGTTAAACCTCAGGTACCGACATGGAAATGGATGTTATGAATTAAGGTTAAGAATGGTAAAGGTTAAAATTAATCCTTACGGGCTATATGGTTCACTCGAATTAGTTGGTTGCCCATAGGCCTTCAGCTGTGGTGGACCAAACATGAATCTAATCCCAGACACTGGCACAAAATCTGAACAGGCATACTTAAATACAAATGGCTTGTTCTATCAATCAAAGAGTTCTACCAAGGCACTGAGATTGCCAATCAATCTTTATACAGTCGTATGTAAAAGTTTAGGCACCCCTCTGAGGCTGCATCATAATTTACTGTCTTCACAGGTGTATAATATTCATTTTCTAGTTAACACTGAGGGCTGGGGTGTTTTTCAGACAAAGATATTTAGTGTAGCAGTATTTAATTAAATCAAATGTGAAAAATAGGCTGTGCAAATGTTTGGGCACCCTAATCATTTTGTTGTAACTGCTCAATGCTGATTAACTGCAACACATAATTAGTCTGATTAGCTCATTAAGCCTTCAATTCCATAGAAAGGTGCATCCAATCATTACAAAAAGGTATTTAAGGTAGCCAATTGCAAGTTGTGCGTCTTTTTGATTCTCCTCTGAACAGTGGCAACATGGGGGCACCAAAACAGCTATCAAATGATCTGAAAACAAAGATTGTTCCGCAGTATGGTTTAGGGGAAGGCTACAAAAAGTTATCCCGGAGGTTTCAGCTATCAGTTTCCACTGTGAGGAATGTTAATAAGAAATGGAAGGCAACAGGCACAGTTCTTGTTGAGGACAGAAGTGGCAGGCCAAGAAAAATAACAAAGAGGCAAAGGCTCAGAATGGTCAAGGACAACCCTCAGACCACCTCCAAAGACCTGCTAGGTTATCTTGCTGCAGATGGTGTCACTGTGCATTGCTCACCCATTCAGCGCACATTGCACAGAGAACAGCTGTATGGGAGAGTGATGCGGAAGAAGCCTTTTCTGCACACACGCCATGCTTGAGGTTTGCCAAACTACATTTGAAGAAGCCAGGCTCATTTTGGAACAAAGTGCTGTGGACTGATGTGTCAGGTGAACATTCACCCTAGTTACTTACCTCAGGACTCCGGAGCTGCATATAAGTATATTTATTAATTGCAATCGGGCTCACTCCCAGCACAAGGCTGAAAGTGAAGCCCTGATAAACACATCACACAAGGTTTATATAGACAGAAGTTTGGCGTTCAGCAGGGGTAACCACGTGGTGGATCTCTGATGTCTGAGGCAAGGATGGAAGTTTTGCACAAGGTCGGAAGAAGCGCATCACAGCTGGTCTAAACATGCTCTTGTACAAATGCAGACTAAGTGGCACCTAATATTCTAAGTTACACACACGCAGAAACGCCATGTTCCTGTTTACATATGTACATGATTCATATAAGGTAATTAATAATACAAGGCACTTTATTATATTCTTAAGTCATTTACAGTGTTTGGAAATTATCTCCATCATGAGACAAAGATAAAGCTATTTGGTCACAACAAGAGGCGTTACGCATGGAGGCAAAAGAACACAGCATTCCTAGAAAAACACTTGCTGCCCACAGTAAAATCTGGTGGGGGTCCATCATGCTGTGGGGCTATGTGGCTAGTGCAGGAATTGGGAATCTAGTTAAAGTTGAGGGTCGCATGGATTCAACTCAGTACCAGGAAATTCTTGACAATAATGTTCAAGAATCTGTAACAAAGCTGAAGTTACAGCGGAGTTGGGTTTTCCAGCAGGACAACGACCCGAAACATTGCTCCAAATCCACGAAGGCATTTATGCAGAGGAACAACTACAATGTTATGGAATGGCCATCCCAGTCCCCAGACTTAAATATAATTGAAAATCTATTGGATGACTTGAAGCGGGCTGTCCATGCTAGGCAGCCATCAAACCTTACTGAACTGGAGATGTATTGTAAGGAAGAATGGTCCAAAATGCCTTCATCCAGACACTCATCAGAGGCTATAAGAAGCGTCTAGAGGCTGTTATTTTTGCAAAAGGAGGCTCTAGTAAATATGTTTTTTTGTGATTTTTCTGTTGGGGTGCCCAAATGTATGCACCTGTCTAATTCTGTTATGATGCATATGACATTTTCTGTTTATCAAATAAACCTTATTTCACTGCTAAAATATCACTGTGTCCATGAAGTATTATATATATGACAAAGAAGTTCCAAACGCCCAACAATTTATAAATGGAAGTAATGGAGATTATCAGGTGTGCCCAAACTTTTGGATGGTCACAAGCCATCATACAAAGCCGAGCTGCTTGAATTTTTGCGCCAGGAGTAGTATAAAGTACCCCCAACGGCAATGTGAAAGACTGGTGGAGACTGTGCTGTGATTTTAAATCAAGGTTATTTCACCAAATATTGATTTCTGATCTCTTCCTAAGTTAAAACATTAGTATTGTGTCGTCTGGAAACACTGCATCTTTTTTTCGGGATAACATTTTTCTGCAAATAAATGCTCTAAATGACGATATTTTTATTTGAAATTTTGTAGAAATGTTGTCAGTAGTTTATAGAATAAAACAAAAATGTAAATTTTACTCAAACACTTACCAATAAATAGTAAAACCAGAGAAACTGATCATTTTGAAGTGGTCTACATTTATTCCGCAGCTGTATATAAAAAAGAGAGCGCTATGCTCTCTGCACACTCTTGCCTGCAGATAGGCTAGGCTTCACTTGAGACCATTTTACCCTGGGCTGGGTCATCTACACCGAGTTTCCTTTTTGAAATAGAAAAAGGTAAAAAGAACTATATATATAAAAATTACAAATCCAGAATAAAGCTAGGTCTGCATCGTACTGCTATGGTTTTATCGCAAAAGACGTCAGAGTTCATTGTGACCTGACCATCTTACTGGAGCTCTGCCCTGCTCATATACTGTATATGACATGCAGACAGAGGCAAGAGCTCTAGCTGTAGAGAGCTCTTTTTTACTTTTACTTTATAGCTCTTCTTTAATACAATCGCTGGGTGAGAGGGACAGGTCAATAGCCATCCGTTTCTTCCACAGGACAAGCGCTTAACAAGGCTACAGAAGTAAACAAACATGCCAGAGCTCATCCAACTTCTTCAGCACCGGTTTACATCACACTCACAACTACACACCTCAGACACCGCTCCATGGTCTCAACACACTCACAGCTCCCCACACACACACACACACACGCGCACACACACACACACACACACACACACACGCACGCGCGCACACGGCCAAGTTACTGTTGTTGTCATCCTTGACAACTACACACCTCACAAAGCCCCATGGTCTCAACGTGCACATGGCCAAGTTAGAGTGGTCGTCGCCCTGGATGAAAATATAAAACTCACGTTTGCTTTATTTCTTGTATAGAGATATACACCACTTGAAACCTTGGGAGAAGAGGAGTACACACAAGGCTAATAGATAAGGGCTCGCATCACAGACGCTCCAAATGCAGAAACCAAAAAGTCTCCAATTACAAATTGATAAAAATATTAGAATTCAAATTCTAAACATATCTAATGCAAAAAGTTACATACAAGTCTGTGACAACTCAACTGACTGCAGTTGCTGATAACCTTTGATTCTGTACCCAGTTTTTTGTACAAAATACGAAATCTACCATTTATTAATAGATAGAACAGCATAAAATAAAAGTACATTATATGTACAATATATGAAGCCATTTAGTACAAGACACATACTAAAGGACACTTTGCAATATTTTGTAATGAAAAATATATTAAATTAAAAGCCTCCAGAGGTTAAGAATTAAAGCCATTTAAATGAAGAGCAACAGGCACCAAAAATGGTGGCATGAAACTACAATGGAGTCATCGTTTAGCGCAACAGGCCGTGAGGACCCTCCGTGAGTCTAAAACGTCCTTAAGTGAGCGGAGGAGATGCTAAATGCATGTAAACAGACCTATCCTTAGACACACTATTGTTGACCGGCTAGAAGGGACATCAGTCAATGGAAACATATTGGTGAATGCTATTCTTCCATACCAGAAAAAAAAAAAAGACCAAAAAAACAAAAATCAAAAATAAACTGAAACTGATCATGGGTAGTTTATATTTACAATTTGCACATTCAATCAAACATGGACAAGCTTTCGCAGGCAAAAGAAGAGAAAAAATCTCGCAAGCATCTTTAAACACTTCACAAGACAGGTGGGACACCCACAACCCCAGCTTCAGCAGAGTTCAAGCCTGAGGCACAGGATTGGAAGTTCAAACAACGGTCCAGTGCTCACGGGAACCAGGAGGGCCAAGATGGCAGAAAAACGAGGACAGACAGACAGGATGAGACAAGAAAACGGCAGGCAGAGTCGTACACACACACACACACACACAGATAGACAGACAGACAGATACACACACGCACATACAAAATTGTGACGTTTTTGGACACCAGAATAGGGTTGATCCCACAAAACTGAGAGGGTCAAAGTTTAAACATCCCCCCAAAACACACACACACACACACACACACACACACACACACACACACACACACACACACACACACACACACACACACACACACACACACACACACACACACACACACACACACACATCCCTATGCATCATCATTGAGTGTGTGTTGGATGTTCAGAGCTCACCAGTGACCTCTCTGGCTAAACGCCATAACTACAGCACAGCAGCCCACCTAGCGAGAGGTTGATTCAGCACTTGCGTCTGCGGCCAGATGGGGGCGCTCTTCTCCATCTTGCACATTGGTAATCTATGGGTGATCATTTCATTCCCACCTGTGTTTGAGTTGGTGCCGTTTGACTGGGGGAGTCCATGCTGTGCACTGATATCACATTGGTGCTTTCATTTTACTCTGCCCTCTATTGCTGCCCTCTCTCCCTCACCATGGGTCACTGCCGCTGCACAAGGCTCACAACCTCAGATGACCTGAAAGGAAAGCTCCAAGCTGTCTGAAAGCCAAACAGTTCACTTATCTTGCTGTGGCAGGTCAGGGGATGAATAATGGATTGAGAAAACTGTTAAAAATGGTTTTACTTGTCATTAATATTTATATATATATAATAATAAAAAATGTCGATAGTGAATGTTGTAAAAGCTGCCAGGGGAAGCAGAGGGAATACAGATCAGGTGAGTGTGAGGCAGAGGAAAGGCCAATCCTGCAGAATAATAGCCTGGTTAAGCTGGTCTGGCTCAAAAACCCAACTCCTTATAAACCAGGGGGAGGCTTACTGTCTCTGTGTGTGTGTGTGTGTGTGTGTGTGTGTGTGTGTGTGTGTGTGTGTGTGTGTGTGTATAGCTGTGTTTTAACAAATACTGATAAAAAGTTGCTCCACTGCATGTTGGGCCTGAGACCACTGTTTGAACCACCAAGCTGTGCCGGGGGTGAAGGTATTGCCAACAGTACTATACAGCATGAAAATATAAATTAAAAAGGAAAGAAAAATAGACACGTTGGCACAAAACCAGGTTTCTACAGAAGAGTAGTCCAATTCCGCCTTCAGAACCACATTCTCTAACAGGTCAGCATGTTTTCTTTAAAAAAAAAAAAACAGAAAGAAATGTTTAATAATAACAATAACAATAATAATAATAATCATTATTTTTAATATTATTATTATAGTATCCTTTGTGTGGCCTAACACACATTTGGCTGACAGTCCCCATTGCCAAATCCAACCAACAGTTAAAAAAAAGAAACAAACAAAACAGACATACAGTTGCGGCCGTCACAGGCACAGAGCTTTTAGTCTTAGCGGCTCTGCCCCCCTGCCCCCAAAGGTCAAAGTTCATGGGTCAAGAGGCATGAGGAGAGCATTCTCCTCGCCCATGTCCTTCCGAGGTCAGCTCTGGCACGAACACACACACACACACACACACACTATTTTACACTCATGTCCACGACATGGGCAGCCATGCTAGGCACCCCCCTCGTCTTGACCTCTTTCAGGTTACTGAGACGTAGTTCGAATGACAGTTCTGGACAGGCACGTAACGATGCTGACATGAAGCCAATGGGATCTAAAACAAAGGATGCTGTCTAATGGACTGAGCAGCAAAATAAAGACCTGAGAACAGGGAGAGAAAGAAGGAAAGAAAGACAGACAGACAGACAGACAGACAGACAGACAGACAGACAGAAAGAAAGAGGAAAGAGGGAGAAAAAAAAGACAGACTTCCAAAGCCCAGTGTGTGGGCGGGGGGTGTAGACTGGCCTGGGCTCTTACAAGAGGGGGAGTGGACCTCCTGGCCTGGCCTCTTTGTGTGTGTATAGGTGTGTGTGTGTCTTTGGGGGGGGGGGGCTCCCAGACCGAGCCTGTCTTGTGTGTGTGTGTGTGTGTGTGTGTGTGTGTGTGTGTGTGTGTGTGTGTGTGTGTGTCGGGGGTCCTGGATGAGCTGCTCCTGACATCGCTGCATGTTTGTGTGTGTGTGTGTTGCATGTGAGTGTGTGTGGGTAGTCCTCTAGTGGGTGTCAGCGGGGGTGATTACATCCTCTGCGCGGCGGTACGTCTCCAAGACCCTCACGGTCGACACGTCCTGAGGCAGCTCAGACTTACGCCGCACCAGTGGCCGCTCCTTACGCTGCTCACGCTGCAGCTACACACACACACACACACACACACACACGGGAGAAACATTAGACATGAGGACAATCTGTGTGTGTTTGTGTGAGATGTGATAACAGTGATGTGATAATTACGGCAGTTACCCTGAGGCGCCCTATTTGCTTGTTTGTTCAAATTCAAAACAAACTCCCCTAAATGTGGTGAATAACACGGTTTTATGAAAAGTCAATGAGTGAAATACATATGGGGATCAAACATAGTTCTAGTATTTTAAAAGCAAGGTAAAAATTACCTCAACAATTCTAGTGTAAGCTGCTAGCTAGCAAGTTAGCAAGATTGCAGTGCTTACTAACTAACGTTGATAAACCCAGGTTTACCACACAGTTAAAACACAGCTACTTACATTTGAGGATAAACTTGCATAAGAAGTTTCACTGTAGATGTCAAGGCTCCCGTGTTGGCTGGGAAATGCATGTATTTGACCCTTCTATTGAGATCGCGAGTAACGTTTCTCGGCTATTATTCCCGAAGTCCACCAAATCCGAAACTATACATTTAAAGTCCATATCACCAGGTTGCCTGCATCAAATTCCAACATCCAATATACCAGATAGGATGCCAAGAGCATGCTCTACAACATGGGATCATCCATTTCTATCTACAGTAAAAGCTGTTCACATGTAAAGGGTTTTTATAAACTTATCTTAATTCTGTGCTCAATAGTTTCTTTTTATTACTATTTTACACATCATCCAATAAAATTTTCCAGGACAACTGTTTCAATTTCCAAGTGTTCACTTTTGCTATAAATAAATAAATAAATTCCATGTTTTCCATGGTTTCCAGGTAACGTGGGAACCCTGTTGTTGTTGTTTAGACTCCTAAGGTGTGTTACCGGTGTGGCCACCTCCTCCACAGCCTTCCTTAGCATGTTGACGTTGTGTGACGTTGTGTGACGTGTGTGTGTGTGTGTGATGTGTGTATATGTGTGAGTGTGTATGACTAAGGTGTGTTACCGGTGTGGCCTCCTCCTCCATGGCCTTTCTCAGCATGTTGTCATCCATCAGAGGACCGTCCGTCTCCATGTCCACAGGGCTGTTGAGGCCGGCCCTGTCCACGTATGTCACGAACTACAAAACACACCCACACCACACACAAATACATGCGTACACACAGGCACCACATACAAAAAGACATGCACGCACATGCACGCACACACACACACACACACACACACACACACACACACACACACGTCACAGGGTTTATTAGTCATCATGAAGGCAGAATGAACCTCAAACAGTTCCATATCATAATGACCTTTTAAAATAACGAACAGGGTACATAATCCCCAACAGGTAGCTGTAGCTAAAGCAGACACACGGGCTGTAACCACACCTTCACACCAGTCGCTCAGACTGTATGCGCTAACCACACCAGATAAACTCTTTGCTTTGAGGTAGTTGGCCAGCCAGCTAGCTGATGCTGAAAGACAGGAAATGAAAAGGCAGCCGGGTCTAATGACTGACAGGAAAGCTTCCACTGCACATGTAATGCAAAAGTGACTGACAGCTCATTCCACCAGTGAAAGATGAGCCCATCTAAGCATTTCCTGCCAAGTGATTTGGGCTAATGGAAAAGTGATTGGCAGCTACTGGCCACCAGCCCTCAGTCTGGGCCTCCACTCTCCCCAGCAGAGAACCGCTACGCTCACACCCTTAGAGGAACAAAGGGAACCACAGATTTCCCTCCAGTTTATCCTTTAGCTCGTCCTCATAATGGAATGGAACATTAACGGCTCCACGAAGAACTGGCGAATACCCGCAAATCAAAAGTTCTTTACATGAACTTACATGAGTCGGGATTCTTTGGCTACTGATGCTGCAGCCATATCTGAGCTACGTACACAGTACACACTCAGCCAGGTCGGAGTCCAGTGCATTACACAACACCGTTCACAAAAGCACCCAGGTCCTTGCCATTGCCAGTTCATCAGTCTGAGAGGGGTTGAGATAGTGTCCTGGACAGCAGAGTTGTGCATCCAACCACAGGAAGGCAGACGGGCAGACAGGAAGGCTTTAGGTATAAAAATAAAACTTAATCTAATACAAAGCACCCAGCCAGAGACTGGTTTAGACCCAGGACACTGGCCATGTCCGGCCAGTCTGCTAAGGAGGACCCAGGACCCATTGCTGTCCAGTCTCTTGCTGTCTGCTGAATCTGAGATCAAGCGTGCGTGTGCGTGTGTGTGTGTGTGTGTTCTAATTACCTTTGGATTTGACTTGGCCAGATTCTCGATCTTTATCCACGCCTCGTCCCGTTCTTTCCATTTCATCTTCTCTCTGTGCAAAAGCATGAAACGCGTCACATTGAGGTGTGAATTGTACAAAAACGTTTTGTTCACTTAAATGCAAACAAATAAAGGAATAACAACACAAACAATGCCAAGAGGTAGGGAGGTAGAAGGGCAGGAGGCCATACTTGTTTTTATCTGCCCTGAACTGCTGGGTGCAGTCGTCAAACAATTTCTGGTTCATCTCCATGAAGAGCTTCAGAGCGTTGTATATGAGCCCATGGATGGTCCTGAGGGCACAACATGGATGAGGACGTCACTCAAAAACACCAATCATCATGGAACTACAACAGTTTTAAAGTTTTAGCAAACCTCATTCTAATTCTGGCCCCTGGGACTGAAGTCGTTCACAAACACCCCATCTATAAATGAGCTACAATTATATGAGTGTTTTGCCAATTCCACAAGAAAGTGACTCCCAGCCATCCCAGCGTTACAACTGTTTTATGTTGTGTTATGTTTACTCAGGCTAAGTCAGACACCTATGCCACCTAACAAACAGCCACAAGCGGGCGGACTGACACTGCAGTCACACTGTGTTTTGACATGCCATTTTTGTCAGAAAGACTCTGGTACCCAACAAGCCGTTTGCTTTTTGTCTGTTCCACCCTTTGTGAAACAGTGCAGTTTAAGACACTAATGTTGGCTGAAATAGTGCAGTTTAAGACACTAATGTTGGCCAATACAGAAGCACCTACTTGTTCCAGTGGGTCTTTGAGTTGCGGTAGAGGGAGGGGAACATGATGGGTAGTATTCTGGCAGCGTTGTCACTGATCAAGCTCATGATGTACTCATTGTTCCAGTAGTACAGCGCCCTCTCAGCCACCTAGACACACACACACACACACACACACACACACACACACACACACACACACACAGACACACACACACACACACACCCACACACACACTTTAAAAATAAGAAATCTGTGCATCCTGAAGACAGAAATAAAATGTTCCTTCCTGGTTTATGTTTCCCAGTGCTCTGGTCTTCACCTGGACACACACAGAGTGGGTTATACCTGGAAGTGGGGGCTGGACACACACTTGGCCAGCTGTCTGAAGAGCGGCTCCATGACCTTGACAAACTCCGATGGCTCGATGACATCCAGAATCTCCTCCAGCTCGTTCAGGAACATCACCTCCTTAGGGCTGTGGGTCTTAGGCCAGTACTTCAGCAGTGCCATCACCACCTTACAGCCAGCCAACATTACCATAACATTACTACAACATTACTGCCACAACATTACCACAAAGTACACCATCATTATTTATCTGTCAAAATCACCTGAAAATAAACTAAATCACTCATCCACATTACCACAGCATTACCACAAAATACATCATCATTACTCATCACAAAACATATCAACATTAACACAAAATAAAAGTACTTAAAGAATGTCTACCACAGTACTTAAAGTACCAAATACCACCCTATACATCAACCATAGAATTATCAAGTGCACATCATTACAACTACCACTGAATGAAATCATCACCACCACCACCACAACATTACCAACAAATATCACTAAACGCAGCAACATTACTACAAAACAACTACTGTATATTATTATTGCTTTAACTACTATAGTTATAACTACATACTACTACTGTATATATTTATTGTAAAGAGAAAATGTCCACATAGACTGTGTCCCACGGCCAGGACTGCACGAGACTGGCAGGAAGTGTGGGAGAGAGGAGGAGCAGGCTTACCGGCTCCGTGAGCGTGCTGTCCTTCTCCAGGAACTGGACCACACAGTACGCCAGCTGGAGAGAGAGCAGAGACAACGGTCAAGACAGAGACACACACACACACACACACACACACACACACACACACACACACACACACACACACACACACACACACACACACACACACACACACACACACCAAGGCTCAAACATACAGTATGATACGCACCCTCTGTGAGATTTATACACTCAAAACATTTTAACATTAAATGACAGCATCTGATAGCATCACACACACACACACACACACACACAGACAGACACACAGACACAAGGTCAATGTGCAAGGTCATTTTACAGGAATGAATGAATGAAAAATATGTGCCTGCTAAGGGTCATTAGGTCACTTACATCCCATAATCTGACAGTCGTTGGGACAACAGAACCAAACAGGATGTATTTTCTCATGTGCTGACATAGCAATCATGTCAGCTGACCCTACCTAATGCTGTTAGCCTCAGAGCATTAAGCAATTCTGTTCCGAGAGCTTTGGTTGCTTGTCTGTGTTTGTCTGTTTGCTTAACGCAAAGGAAGACAAAGGGCTTGGCCAACAACAATTCCTTTCCATTTTTATCTATGGACACTAATCTGTGGGAATCCTTCAATATTCCTAAAAATCTGCATAAATATGACCTAAAATGTGATCAGACCTGCATCGGAGCCATCAACATCACTAAAGAGAAGCAGGTTGAAATAGTTATTCACAAAAAAGTGTACGTGTCCATTTCTTTCTAAGGGGTTGACAAACTCTCCAGCATCACAGTGCTTTATGCTATACTGTCACCCTCATTTCCATCTGAAGACAGAGAAATTGCTTTCTTTCACTTTAGACCCGTCCTCATTGCCTGCACATAGTGACGTTAGGCTGTTTTAGAACGAGAGATGGGACAAAGACGCGTTGCTCACTGGTCTAAACTGACTGAGAATGCAGTACTTACAAAGCAAAATAATACTTTTGGGTCTCACTTTTTGTTGAGCATCATCGAAGGCCCCCGATGCATGATATAGGATCATTTTATGATGCCTGTGCAATTTAGAGCATAGTTGTGCCTAAGTGCATAGTCTATGTAGCCATTTGGCAACAAATTCTGTTGAGTTAAATGGTCGGGCAATTTAGTAGGCTGAGTAGTCAATGTTACGCTGTCAAACTGTAGATATCTGATTAGAAATTCCTGTCAGATGTTGAAAACCAGCAAATAGGAGTGCGCCTTCCGCAAAACAATGTACATCAAACTCACACCTCAGATACACCCAAAATGAGGCGCTGGCCCGTCTCAACGGCTGCGTACGTTATGAAACTAGATAGATAGATAGATAGATGGATACTTTATTAATCCCGAAGGAAATTTAGGTCATCCAGTAGCTTATACACTTAACTTAACTCACAAACATACATACACAAATCACAGTAGAAAAACAATACACATAGGGAAAAACATGTTCTCAGGGAGTGGGGTGTATACAGATATTATACAGATATTACAGTGTGCATTGATTGTGTCAGTGTTGATGTCCACAAGGAAAGTAGTGCAAAGAGTGCAGAGAGATAGTGTTCATGTGCTTGTGTGGATAGTGCAAAGATAGAGTACTTGTGCTTGTGTGTGTGAGGATAGTGCAAAGTGATATAAATAGTAAAGACTGTGCAATGGGCTAGTATAGCCAGTAAAAGAGTAAAAAGATAAAAAGATGGACAGTGGGATGGAAAAATTAAGAGCTGAGAAGAGGAGAGGAGGGGAGACTGAGGAAGACTCATGCAGAGAAGTCCATCTCCCTCCCCCTCCCCTTCTGTGTGGCATTAAAAAGCTGGATGGCCCTGGGGACAAAGGACTTTCTCAGCCTGTCCGATGAGCATGACAGTGACAGGAGTCTGCCACTGAAAATGCTCCTCTGTCCGTTAATAGTACTGTGAAGTGGGTGGTGGTCATTGTCCAAGATGGTCAGCAGCCTACTCAATGTCCTTTTCTCCGCCACTGATGTTAGGCAGTCCAGTTCCATGCCAACAACAGCTCCTGCCCTTCTCACCAGCCTGTCTAGTCGCCCTGCATCCCTCTTCTTCATGCTGCCTCCCCAGCACACCACAGCATAAAAAAGGACACTGGCAACAACAGACTGGTAAAACATGCGCAGGAGTTTGTTGCAGACATTGAAAGACCTCAGCCTCCTCAGGAAGTAGAGCCGGCTCTGACCCTTCTTATAGATGGCATCTATGTTGGCTGACCAGTCCAGTTTACTGTCCAGATGAACTCCTAAGTACTTGTAGGTTTTGACCACCTCCACACTGACACCCCCGATGGAGACTGGTAGCAGAGGAGGCTGAGACCTCCTAAAATCCACCACCATCTCCTTGGTCTTGGTGGCGTTCAGCTGCAGGTGGTTATTCCTACACCACTGCACAAAGTTGTCCACCAGGCTCCTGTACTCACCCTCCTGTCCATCCCTGATACAACCCACAACAGCAGAGTCATCAGAGAACTTCTGGATGTGGCACGACTCCGTGTTGTAGGTGAAGTCTGATGTGTACAGGGTAAACAGGACAGGTGAGAGCACAGTCCCCTGTGGAGCGCCGGTGCTGCACAACAGTCTCAGATACGCAATCTTTCAGCCTGACAAACTGTGGTCTCTCCGTCAGGTAGTCAGTGATCCAGGATACCAGGTGGGCGTCTGTGTGGTCGCCTGGGGGAGGGGTGCAGCTGTGTAGAGTGGCAGAGGGCTGGAAGCTGGAGGGAGTGGGGCCACACTGGCTGTGGTCAGAGCAGGGGGGAGGGGTGGGGTGGTTGTGGCATGCAGAGAGCAGTTAGCAGCTGATGGGGGGGATGCAGGAATAGGTGTTAGACAGTCATTAACACCTGGAGCTGTGTTGTCAAACCTGTTGTAGAAGTGGTTAAACTGGTTTGCCCTCACCACATCCCCCTCAACAGTGCTGCTGCTCTTCTTGCAGCCTGTGATGGTTTTCATTCCATCCCACACCTCTCTCATGTTGTTTTCCTGCAGCTTCTGCTCCACCTTCCTTCTGTATGAGTCCTTTGCCTCTCTCAGCATGGTCTTCAGCTCTCCCTGTACGCGCTTCCGCTCTGCCTGGTCCCCCTCTTTGAATGCCCTCTTTTTCATGTTGAGGAGATGTTTAACATTAGAGGTAATCCAGGGCTTGTTGTTAGGGAAGCAGCGCACTGTTTTAGTGGGAGCGACAATGTCCATACAGAAGTTCAGGTAGTCAGTAGTGCAGTGTGTGACCCCATCAATGTCCTCTCCAAAAGAGTCCTGCAGCACACTCCAGTCAGTTGACTCAAAGCAGTCCCTGAGGGCATCCTCTGCCTCAGGAGTCCATTTCCTGAAGGAGCGCGTGGTGGTTGGTTGCCTGCGCACTTTTGGTGCAAATTAATGTGCCCTAGTAATCAAAATAGCTTTACGTGATGCCCTTCTCTGTTCTCAGAGAGAGAGAGAGAGAGAGAGAGAGAGAGAGAGAGAGAGAGAAAGAGAGAGAGAGAGATATGTCCACTGATGACACTGGGCTTCCTGGTGACAGCAAGACAGCCCCTGGGTGTGGGTCAGCAGGGCCAGACAGCCAGCCAGCTCTGCACCGCACAGGGCCAGAGGGGGATTACATGCGTATGAGCACTTTATTTCCTTTCTTTCATAAGTAAAGAGCACCACTTTACACACAGACAGCACATTTTGGCTGTCTAGACAAGTGCAACCCTTTTTGTACACCAGAGGGATGACCTGCAGGGAGCAGACTTAAAGAACCACAGGAGCCACTCTCACTCACACACACTTGTGGGTGGTAAACACAGAGACTTCACTTTGTGTAAGAACAACAGGAGCAACACACTCACTCCATCTCTCTCTCACACACACACACACTTGTGGGTGGTAAACATTGACAGACTTCACTTTGTGTAAGAACTACAGGAGCCACTCACTCACACACACACAGACACTTACACACACACTTGCGCACACACACACACACACACACACACACACTCACCTGTGGGTGGTAAACACTTAGGGACTTCACTTTGTGTAAAGGCAGCAGCACTTTCAACAGGAATATCTTGTGTTCCTCTTTCAGAGGCAAGGCAAAGCCATTGATTATGCTGCACAACACCACACAGGAAACACAGGAGAGAGGTACACAGATCAGACGTGGTTTGGTTACATTGCAGTCAGCGCTTCTGAACAGGTGACAAAGCCAGGAGCAGCTGATGCCTACGAAGACACGACTAACCACTGCAGGTGAGGGTGCATCTTCAACACATTCCACTACGTTTGTCTACATGCACCTTGCAGTGCAGGAAGCCAGAGATGGTATTGCTGATGTTCAAAAGGTTCACCTACCTTCCTAAAATTTCCAATAATTCTGCTATTCCATTATGATGTTCTGTTTCATATATGAACCTGGAGAGAAATTATGAAAATGAGTTACACTCATTGACACTTTATGCCTCTCACACACACATCCACAAATCAAATCCACAATATTATCCGAAGTAAGGCGCTTACCTATAGAATATGTTATTGATGTGTTTCCTGATGTATGCGCGCAGGCCCAGGAACTTGCCATAGATGCGGTGCAGAGTGGTCTTCAGGAAGTCCCTCTCCCTGGGGTCTTCACTGTCAAAGAGGTCCAGGAGCTAAAGACAAACATTAGGTTAAAACACACACACAATGACTTGTGCAAATTCAATAAAAGACTCACGTTACAAGCAGGCACACACACACTCCTCATTATCCCTCAACCAAAACACACACACACACACACACACACACACACCCCTCATTATCACTCAACCAAACACACACACACACACACACACACCTCATTATCATTCACTCAACCACACACACACACACACACACACACACACACACACACACACACACACACACACACACACACACACACACACACACACACACACACACACACACTAGAGGTTGGGTACCCGACCCCGTCAGAACCCGAACTAAACTAAACGAAGGGAAATCTACTGTATGGAGATATTTCTGCTTAGTAGTCGATGCGGATTCTAATTATGCCCAATGTAAGAAGTGTGAAGTTTTAATGAAATAAGATTGATGCCATCCTCTTTCTACACAACAACATGGATTAAACCTTGATGGTTGTATATGTAGATAGTTTTATAACGAACTTTGCCGTGCTCTTAAAGTTTTCAAGAAAAAAAAAGATCTTCAATGGTAAGACTTGTTTGTTGTGCCTCCTCTGGTGTAGCATATAACGTGAGTTTTATTTAGGCGTAGCAGATGCCCGGCGTTTTTTATGCGTAGGCTATTTCATTCCATTCTTGCAATGTGAATAATTACATTTCAATATGCTTATTGGCCCTCTTGTGCGCGCTTGTGCGTTTAACAGCACTTGTTTGTGTGAGCGAGTGCATTTATCTGTTGATGCCCGAGTTTAATAAAAGCAGGCTATTCATTAAAAAACGTACGTAAATGTGTCATTAGTATGAACAGTTGAGACATTGACTCTGTCGGGCTCGGGTCAGGTTCGGACAAAATATTTTAATGGCTGTCGGCTCGGGCACTACTCTTTCGGGCGCGTGCCGGGCTCGGACAGACCACCAACTCAAACACAATCCCACCCCAGCATACACTCTGCATGTTAGACCTCACCTGCATTACATATTTCTGATCTATGTACTTCTTGGCTATGTTGGGCTGGAAGTCTGGAGACTCCAGAAAACGGAGGAAGAACTCGTACACCAACTGTGGGGTGAAAACACATTCAGCTACCAGGTTAACATTAACACACACACACACACACACACACACACACACACACGTCTACCACAACAGGTGTTCACAACTTTGTCACACTTCTTTCAGATAAAACCCTGAACACTAGGGTGTGATGTATTTTATTATATTATATTATAGGTACTGTTGTTTGCCACAGGTGCTGCCACTCATGAGGGGAGACTGGGGTACTGGGTAACAAACAAACAAACAAACAAACAACCTCTGAACTATGAAGTCTTGGTGGGATGCACTTCACATTCATTCAGTTACAGCTAGTGATTTCTTTGCATCCCACACATGTGGCCTTTAGATGACAGCCGCTGTATCCAATCATTCTAGGGTAAGTGATATGGAGGCGGTACCTGAAGGTGTGGCCAAGCCGCCTCTAATGTGGGCTCGTCCTCCTCCGGGTCAAACTCAGCCCCTGTCGGGTTTGAGGAGGGGGGCAGCGTCCTGAACATGTTCACTGCAAACTGCACAGAGAGAAGACACAGGGTCGGGGGTGAAGATCAGTGCTGAACATGTTCACTGCAAACTGCACAGAGAGAGAGAGGAGACAGGGTCGGGGGTGAAGATCAGTGCTGAACATGTTCAGTGCTGAACACTGCAAACTGCACAGAGTGTGAGAGGAGACAGGGTCGGGGGTGAAGATCAGTGCTGAACACGCACGCACACACACACACACACACACACACACACACACACACACACACACACACACACACACACACACACACACACACACACACACACACACACAGGCAGGGTCAGACATCAGTGCTGTCAGAACCGCAGTCAAAGACACAAATCAAAGACACAAATGAAAGATGTGCCCTGTCTGATGACCGAATGAACAGATGGGTCATTATCAAAAAGGTAAACAAAAAGTTCCATCTGGAAATCAGGGCCCGTGTTTATAAAGCATGTTAAGGATTAAAAGTAGCTCCTAACTTGCCAATTTAGAAGAAGCTCCTAAAAATATAAAATATACAATAATATTATGACTATGACTTGAGTAATTCACAAAGCCCCTTAATGCGAAAAATGGCACCAAAGTCTGGGAGAACTAAGAGGTAGATATGAGGGCTCCTACCTCACTAGGACCAACTCCCAAACAAACAGAAAACGGTGGTTTCAAATCGATCCACATAGTGAGACGCACACACCAACACACACACACAGACCCACGTTCTGATTGCCCCCCCCCCCGCTCACCCCATTAAAACGAGTCTCTCGAGCAGAAGGTTGGGAACTAGATTCTCTGTGCATACACTACTTCAACAGCCACCAAAATATGACGAGTATGTTGCCAGTTTAGAATACTTCTTATACTGACAGACATCGATGTCTTCACCTTTGTCTGTGGAGATGCAACCAGTTTCAAGGACTGCACTGATACACAAGGGTTTGTCTGCACTCGTGCTTCTAAGAGCAGGCGGAAATGAGTGTACAGGCTTCTGTCTGACTATGAGGCGCTGTGGCGTAACATTCTGTGACGCCAGCAGGTCTGAGGTTGTTTGAGGTATTAGATGCACAATGAGAGCATCTGCATATGACAGCGGTACTGATTAACCTTTTAGAACACACACAGGCACACACACACAGGCACAGACAGACAGGCACAGACAGACAGGCACAGATACACACTCCAAAACAAACAGGAAAACACTCTTCAGACCCTCTGGCACCAGGCCATCTCTTTACTTTGATGATGAAAGAGGGGGAACTTCAAAGCGGGGTGAACGGTTTTGGGGGCCTAGATCATGGAGACACACACACACACACACACACACACACACACGCTTCAGCGCTCATTGTTATGCTGATCTAGCAACATTTTGCATCAGGTATTCCATAAAATATGAACATGGGAGAAGAATGGGTCCATTTGCACTTTGATCTCCAGTGTTTTCTGGCTCTTCATGAGGGCAAGCTTTGATGAACATCAGAGCAGCATCTCCGCTGCAAACTTTCCCGTCATATGAAAGTCTATGTCACTACAGTAACGCAGCAATGCAGGCATCTCTCGACAGTAACGCAGACATCTTGACAGTAACGCCGGCATCTCTCGACAGTAACGCAGACATGCCCGTATCTCTCGACAGTAACGCAGACATGCCCGCATCTCTCGACAGTAATGCAGACAGACCTGCATCTCTCGACAGTAACGCAGACAGACCCGCATCTCTCGACAGTAATGCAGACAGACCTGCATCTCTCGACCTTAACAGTAATGGTTAGGAGGTGAAAGGTCACTGCATGGGCTCCATACCCTGGGAGCACACATACTGAGAGTCTTGCTGTTGTTTGTATTGAGTGTTTGTTGCTGTTGCTAATTAACCATATTGGTTTCATGTGGAAATTGGACCCAATGTCGCCTATACGTCAAAGTTGGACCGTTGATCTATCCTCTGATGACTTACTGACGCTAATTACAATCTTCTGCCGTGGCTCAAGTGCGAATGCGAGCCACAAGATTCCAGTCTTCGAGAGGGGCAAGGGGGAGGAAGAGCGTTTATTGGCCAGCTGATTGAGAAACTTTGTTTCAGGCTCGCAGCAAATGCGTTATTGTTCTCTCTTAGTCTTTCTACTAGAAATGTTTGCGTGCCGTGCTGACTGTGTCTCATCTCGTGGAGGATGGCATTCTACAACATTCTGCGGTTTCATGTGAGAACAAACACACTATGTGAAAATGGGAATTCATTATACGGATACGGATTGTTTTTAATCTGACATGGCTGAAGTTTTCATATGTGAAAGACACTGAAATGACTACATGTAAATGCAATAACATGCGGGTAGGGGTTTGGAGTTGGAGGATAAGAACTTGGGGCTATGTGTTGTGAGTGTATATCGGGGCTATGTGTTGTGAGTGTATATCGGTGCTGCTGCTGCTGTTGCTTTCTTACCATGTGCACCACCTCAGGGTAGATGGGCTCGGTGATGACGTTGCGGTTGTGGGTGATGTACTCCACCATCTCGCTGAGCGCCGCCCGCTTGACCTCCTTCCATTTGAGGTCGCTAAGGGGGTCGGACACAAAGTCGAACAGCACACAACACTGACGCAGCTTCTGGATAAAAAGCTTCTCCTGCTCGGCCGGGGGCACATCTGCACACAGAGATATAGAGAGAGAGAGAGGGGGGGAGGGGGGTTATTATTATTACTGACCGTAGTCATGGTCAAGTAGTAACAAGTTGGAAGCCAGCTGTGACTGAGCCACAGTCAGTGGTATGTAGTGTGATCTAGGAGTATACAGTGTTACTAATTAAATCCGTCATATATAAACAAAGACAAAAAGATGTGTGTAAATACACAGACTTAGTAGGTAAGCCCCATTAGCTCACTTCCTAGGTGCATAATGGGTGAATTCCTTTATGAAGAAACAAGTCTGGTTTTGGGCACCCAAATCCTCAGTTAGCCCTGGAGACAGGCGAGTAAAAAGAAAGGTTCCCAATTTGAGTTTCCACCGACTTCAGTGTTGGGAATAATCGGCACCTCCCCAGTGGGTATAAGCAGAAAAGCAGCATATTTACCCTGTGACACACATCTTAAAAGGTCAAATAAGCAACAACATAGACCTACCAGGCTAGTCATGCCTGATGGAAAAACACCATTAAACATGAAAGACTAAAAAAGCATTTAGGTTTAGGGCTGGTCCGTGTAACGCTTATCAATTACATTTTATAAAATCACAAACTACCATTTTGGAAACACAGAAAATTGAGGTCAAATATCCAACGTTTCATTTATTTCCACCTTGACAAATGAAAACTTTGGGATTTGAAATCGGTTTTCATTTTTTACGCGCACATCGAGATGCGGAGTGATATATTGGCTATCCATTCAGATTGGGTCTTCATTTGCCATCTCTGGTAAGAGGTATTTGATTGGAAAATGAACCCTAGAATAAACTTCTACCCACTTTTACTCTGCTGTGTGACTTTGCCTTAACAGTCTCTGTATACTGTATATGGTGGTCTGTTGGTATTTCTTCTGTTTACCTGCAGACAGTCCTGCGGATATAAACAGAGGTAGAACTCTCTACAAAAGTTCACTCTAAGATGCTCAAACAGGCCATGCCTGAGACATACCTCATCATAAATAATAAAATTGTCTTTGATGGGCATCACTGAATACCCCATTATGTTACCACTGAAACCATCAGTTGCAAGAACATGTGACCCCAAAGTCGATCAGTTTCTCATTTTGGCCCATGTGCAATTTATGACCTGCTTACTCAGCAAAGTAGACAAAGGTTAATTCGTCTAGCGGGGCCATCTCTCCTCTCTCGTGTGTACTGTGCAAGAGCAAGAGCATGTGTAACACTTCTCTCACCTAACCGGAACCCTGCTGCTCTCAATATACTGGTCATCATCCTTTCTACCATCCACAGGTCCACCTGAAACTACCACAGATGTGTCACTTTGATTCGTCCCTTCCCTTTCGAGTGGTGGGTAATCCAATCAGTGTATGTTCCAGTCTGTGCAAACCTTGTATATTAACAGAATGCTCGCACCCCTGCTGAGTGCAAAGTTAATCTCTCATACTCTGACTGAAAACGAACAATTGGATAATCATTTCATATTCCCAAAGTTTTAATTGGTCATGTTTGCGGGAAAAAATTGAAATGAAAAACAAAATATTTCCCAAATGTTCGTTTGTGATTAGAAAAATTGAACTGATGAGCGTTACACAGACCAGACCTAGACTACACAGCACCTGACCTGAACAAATCTACACCAAACTGCCACTGAAAACTTTACTGCCAATGTTTTAACTAAGTGCGCTAGATATTACTCACTCTCAACACTTCAATGTACCCTGCATATCATACCATCTGTCTATTTCCATAGATTTCTACACAGTTTGATAGACTGCTCCTATTGTATATATTTATATATTTACAGATAAGTGTAACGTCACCATAATGGTGATGTAATAATATTAGAGTCAGGCATATGAAGGCCTAAACCACTAACCGACACAGACATCAATCTTCACCGGCCACACCAGAGATGAGCTCATTAGAAGCTCAGGCTGTTTGGAGATGCCTCGCCCAGACTCGCTCCTGCTCTCCCTCACCTGCTCTCCCTCACCTGCTCTCCCTCACCTGCTGTTTGATGTTGATGTTTGCATAAGTGGCAGTGCATCAGTTTTAATGACTAATTGTCTTTTACTGACTGACATCTGACCCGTCTCTGTTTTCTACCATAAAGTAGCACCTTTGCCTGCAAATGCAAATTACATCTACGTATAAGGACTACTGGCTGCTCCGTTTTATGCCTTTACTGTGTTTCTGAAACAGAACTGGTACAGCAAGAAGTTGACAAAGCCAAGGTGATAGGGGGATACCACACCACCAGAAAACAAACACCAGTGTTATTAGTCTTTACCGGTGTACCAGCTACAGCAGGACTGGTAACAGAACACCCTAAATCAACATCAGGTCACCAAATCCTCTAGAGCCACACACACACACACGATTGGTTTTGGTGCAATAACTATAGGGTGTCTCATCCCAAAAAGGTTCTACCAAACCAGACATATTTCTCCTTGGACGACCTACAAAACCCCAGGGCCATTATGGGTAAAATATGGCTGAGGAAAAGGCTGCAGCACGTCTTCAAAAACGGTCATGTCTAACCACATGGTTTCACTTCAAATCAGTTATCTGGCAGATGTTCGCTCGCACACACACACACACACACACACACACACACACACACACACACACACACACACACACACACACACACACACACACACACACACGAGGTGCAGTGCAAGCAAACAGGCGATCAAGGCGGAATCCTTGTAAGCAGAAACCCACTTAAAACCATGCAAATCGATTAAACAAAATATCAAAACAATGCAAAAGTTGTCAGATGTGGGATGTGAGGCCACAGCTCCAGGAGACACTAAGGTGAATGCGCACTGTCCACTGCATGCTGTATCCGCTTGCAAAACACGGCTCCCATTTCCACACATACCTGAAATATTCATGCCCAGTGGTAGTGTGCACACGTGTGCGAAGCCAAACTCTGGCAGATTCACACAAACAACAGTACAGCAAACAAACATCCACATTTCCATACCCAACCTCTAAATGGTAGAGAATCTCCAATGCCTTCGGGAGCCAAGCGGCACACTGGGTTCTCAAGCCTCAAGAGCTCTCACCCACAAACAAATGTAATAAAAATAAATATGAACAGTAACTATGAAAAAAAAAACACAACAAAAACTCCAGTGACTGCAACAGGAGTGAACTGTACTCAACTCAAAGACCAGAGATCTGAATTACTACATGACAGTCATTTCAGTACCACACCAACCATCCTAACGATATCAGTACTCAGTACGTGTGTTGGTTCAGCAGGCCTTAAAGGAGCTTACTCTGGCCATGTGATGAGGCCCAACCCCATCAGCACCAGCCTGGCCTGGCCCCTCAACCATCCGCAGTAACACCAGGGGCTCAAGATGACCATGTACCAGGACCATCTGATGAGGCTAAATCCGAGCAGCAGTAGGAGTCTGGACTTCCTTGTCTGGTAACCTGTGATGCTGCAATACAAGAGGACGCTCTGGAACTGCTTCTGTCCACACAAAACACACCATCCTAATCCTTTGCAGTACTAGCACTCAAGACGATGACCTCAGTGAGGAGGAGGAGGAATCTCCCCCCTCTCTCTCTCACACACACACACACACACGCACACGCTCTCTGTGATCCTACAGCACGGTCTCTACAACATACACATCCTACCCATTCATTGCAGTATGAGTGTCAGCTCACTTGGGAAAAGGAATTTCCTCTCAGCACAGAAGAGGAAGCACCAGAGCAAAACAAAACAAAAGGCCTACTCCCCAGAGACACAAACACACATGCGCACGCAGACTACTGTATGCCCTGCAGCCCTTTGGGCAACACCACACACACAATCTGTGACCTCACTTCCTCTGACAACAGCTATCTTGGTGAGGGAAAGAAGAGGCAGGGAAAGACAGTAAAACAGTAGTCCTCAACTAAACCTAACCACTTCCTCCTACAAACAGCCTGTTTGCTCTCTCTCTCTCTCTCTCTCTCATTGAGTGAAAGAGCAACATAAATCAACCACCTCTCTTCTCTCCCCCCCCCCCCCCTTCTCCTCCCTAGACGCGGGGTGCCTCGCAGCAACAACAGGAAAGCCCAAGGTGAAATTCCTGTGACTGCTTCTGTCATTTCAACCAGCCACTTTCTCCACACTGAACCCCTGGTGTGAGAACAAAAGAATGACAACACAGAACCCCTCTCCCTCTGCCACTCCTCTCCAGCAGTGACAACAGAACACGGCCTGCCTGCCCCTCTCTCTCTCTCTCTCTCTCTCTCCTAAACAACCCCCGATCACCCCCCTCCCTTGCTCCCTCTCGTCCCCTGGACAAATGATCCAGAAACCCCCGCTCTATCCCTGCTGCTTCTGATGCTAACGCTAACAGCTAGCACTGGTGTTCCTGCTCACCTCTGAAGTGCAGGAGAGCCACAGGCTGGAAGGGCCCGTTAGAGCTGGGAGCGTCCAGGATCATGGCGCCCTCTCCTCTAGAGCATGCCAACATCCAGGGACGGGGCTCGGCCACGGGGGCAGAGGCGGCGGGGCGAGGGGGCTACGCACAGGAGCCAGCCTCCATTTTAGCACGACACTCTCTCAGCAGAAAATGAAGCTCCGCTCCTGGAGGGAACCAGCCTGAGCTAGTGATGTCATTCACTCACAGGGCCACAGCCACTGGCCCAGCCCGGTCACATGACCTAGTTGTCAGGCTGCAGAGCAGGGGAGGCGCGTGATTGGCTGGAGGGCGGGAGGAGGGGCGGGACGTGGCAGCTGATTGGTGGCACTGGCTTTATGGACTGCCTGTGCTGGGCGGATAATCTTCCCTCTGGAGAGAAGTTCAAAGCCCTGCTGGAGGAGCTTTGCTTTGATAAAGCTTGAGGCCTGACCGGCGCTCGCTCTCTGTCTAATACCGTCACATTATATGAAGCCTTTCCACAAGCAAATCACATTTAAGTTTCTCTTCCCCTTGTAGAGGTGGAGAGGGATGGATACCAAAGAGAGAGTAATAATCACACATTCCAATGTCACTCATTTATCCAAACCCTCGGCTTTACCGGTTCATCAACCACCAAGGTCAAGTGTGCTTTTCAATTTCAATAGACACACATTTAGAGGATTTGAACAGTTTTGAGGAACAAGATTAAAACTTGTACATCTGAACTCTCAGTTAATAACACTGAAAGCCTGGACCAGTCACCTAAGGGAATATCACCATAAATTCAACCATCTTCGATGAGTGACAGAGAGAGAGAGAAAGAGTCAGTTTCAGCAAAGCATCAGAAATGCAACCGGAAACCACAACTACAGTACCAGCA
This sequence comes from Clupea harengus, assembly GCF_900700415.2. Lineage (NCBI taxonomy): Eukaryota > Metazoa > Chordata > Actinopteri > Clupeiformes > Clupeidae > Clupea > Clupea harengus. The sequence continues at coordinate 13,643,670 of NC_045166.1, forward strand.
TATGAGCAACGACTGAGAGATCACGCGTGCACACACAGGCTTCTGCTGCTCACCAGCATAGAGGGACACATTACAGAACAAAACCACAGCAGGTGAATAGGGAAAGAGATATCATTGCATGCACACACCAGATACATGAATATACACACACTGTGTGTGTGGTGTGTGTGTGTGTGTGTGTGTGTGTGGGCTGGGGAAAAATGCATTTACCATGCACCGCAGGACAAAAGTGAAAGATTCTGCATCGATTCAGAGAAAAGAAAAGCCTACTGCTGGGTAGGACAGCTTTTTATGTCTCTTTTTTTTAAACCAGCTGTAGTACTCTTGTATTTATTAATAAACATAAAGGCTAATATGCATCATGGTGCATTGAAAATCACTTTATTATCGAGCGTTACCCTTTGAATCGTAAGGCCAGTGAAGATTCACATTTAAAAACACACACACACACACACACACACACACACAAAACTGCAGACATACAGAAACGGAAATATCAACACACACACACACACACAAAGGACAGCTCCCAAACTCTACTTCACTTAGTTTCGTTCCCACTCAGCCTTCACCCCAACCGTGTCACCAAACAAACAGCATCAACCACAGCAGCGCTGTGTCACCATGGTCACCAGAGACAGACAATTGTCATAAATATTGACTGTACAGCTCTGCTAAGTCATTACAGATTGACTTTAAGCCTTTCTGTGAATCTTTCCACTAGCATGTAACTTCCTCTGGAGGGTGTTTAAGATCTCATGACTAAACAGCACATTTTATCTGACTTCCTGTCCTGATTACTAGGGGTGGGAATCTCTTGGCACCTCACGATTCGATTTGATTCCGATTCAGAGGTCAACGATTCGATTCTAAACCGATTATCGATTCTAAACCGATTATTGATTGTAACCCGATCATCGATTATCAATTCTAATAATAAAACGATTATCGATGCATCGCGATTTTTAAAACATTTGAGTTTGCTACTCAGAGTCTCAAATCACTTCCTACTTGGTGTTTGATAATTAAAGAAGATCAACAGAGGAATTACCTTCTCTATTTTCTTATTAGAGAAAAAGTTTGTCCTTGTCACAATTATGACTTTCTATGAACAATGCAATAATCGATGCAGCTTGCATTTCAACACAAAATGAAAGTGTAAAAAAAAAATTTTTGATAAAAAAATCGATTATGAACTTTTCTGAATCGAGACAGAATCGTTCTAGAGAGAATCGAGAGAAATCGAAGAATCGATTTTTCCCCCCACCCCTACTGATTACCATCCTCTGTTTTTTAGACTACAATAGTGTTTACAGACAGACAGCACATGAGAGCCGAGACAGACAGAAAACCTGTACAAGCAGACAGACAGACAACTTCTACAGCTGTGTCAAATCTCTTTTTTAACCATGCTCTTCACACCGAACGTGAATAAGCAGGCAAGTTTATCCATGATGGTGAAACAAATCACAGCAACATGGGGTCACATTTCCATAGTTCAGTATAGAGAATGATCCATCACAAGTGAATTCTGTTTATGCAGTTCCACAACCAGCCACCAGGTGAAGCCAGAGCACAGGCTACAGTAGCCAGTAGCACATGGCTCCCACCAGCATGGTGAAACCCACTGAGCTCAAAATTATGGCTGAACTGTGCATGCTGCTTCAATGGAAAGTAATTCAGGGAGTCCCAGTAACCCCTCCCAAATACAGCTACGTGTTACCATTGACTACAGCAGTGGTTCCCAAACTTTTTACAGTCCTGTACCCCTTTAGACATCTCCAGCTACGTACCCCACGTGACATTATATGCGAGTCATGAAATACATTTGTGAATCGAGTGACATTTATTTGTGAATTTTGAAACTATTCTAACTCTACAGTCTTGGCACGCATATGTACCATGGCAGATTTATGGTACATCAAAGACTCCCGTCCAGAGTGCCAAGCAAAAATGAACCTCTCTTTTAGAAAGTCTATCAGTCTATACATTAGGGAAATCTCTGGTATTACATCAGAAGACATGGACACGGTGAATATTTTACTAGCAAGGACCAGATAAAGCAACTCCATTTCTCCTTTTTGTAAAGTTCCTTGCAGCTTCAACAGTATGACACACAAAGGTTCTCTCAGGTCGACACATAAAAGGTTCTCTCAAGAACTTAAGATAAAGGCATCATCTGAGCAACTTATGGTCTTTTGGTTGTGGAAGAAGAAAGGAAGAGGCGGAGGGGAAAGTAAGGAGAAACTGCACTAAAAGGGTGAAATCATGGAGACTAGTGACAGGCTCAAGGGGCTTTTCAGAACCCGTGTCAGGAACTGGAGATAAATCAAACTTCAGAGTTTTCTTTACCATTTCTGTTTGGCTCTTTCCTGTTCAGTTCCACATGCAGAAGGAATTTGTCAATCCAATCGTTCCAATCCTGAACAGCCAATCAGAGTGATTGTTGGGCTCCATCGTTGATTCAACATGCTTAAAATCAGCCGAAAAGCCAAGGGTCCGACTAGTGCCAACGGTGAGGGACACACCACATAAACTAGGGCCACATACGCTCACCACTGGCCCGACATTGGGGCGTCAGGCTTTAAGGTAAAGGCTTCCCTTGGACCTAAAGGTAAAGGACCTCATCTCAGGAACTAAAATGTAAGGCTTCATCTCAGGAACTAAAATGTAAGGCTTCATCTCAGGAACTGAAATTTAAGGCTTCATCTCAGGAACTGAAATTTAAGGCTTCATCTCAGAGAGCCATGATACCAAAAGCCAAGTTCATGTCTGGACACAATTAGAGACCTACCTTCTGTTGAAACACAACTGTCATGGAGACTGCCAAAGCCCTTATTAACTGCCTGACAAACATAGCATATACTTGGAGCGTTATGAAATGTTGCGCAAAAAAAACAGCTTACAACACCAAGATTATGGTTCTGGCATCTTAGTGTGCACTAAAAAAATAAGTTTACATCAACCAGAGATGTCACAAGACAAAAGCACCACTACAACGATCAAGTATGCAAATGTATTTATCTGACATAATGGCTGCCATTTTCTGGAGCAGATGAGATTCTTATACAGACTAGAGCAGTTGACTGAAATGAACCTAGTCCCCATCAGGGACAATTGTCATCGGAGAGACAGCATGCAAAACAACTAGAAAGGCACTCAGAGAGCACAGACCTCCTCCAAGGCCAATACGCCCCATCACGCAATGATACGCATCTTGATGTCACCAAAATGTCTTCCTTGGCCTATGCTATACCCCTCCACCATGTTTCATGAAAATCAGGCGGATATTTTTTGCGTAATTCCGCTGACAGATTTACAAATGGCACTGAAAACATTGCTTCCTTGGCAGAGGGAACAATCATGAGAGGCTTAAGTAACTGGGTATGCGAGACAGAACTAGAGTGAGACCGTGAAACTGGGTATGTGAGACAGAACTAGAGTGAGACAGTGGAACTGGGTATGTGAGACAGAACTAGAGTGAGACAGTGGAACTGGGTATGTGAGACAGAACTAGAGTGAGACAGTGGAACTGGGTATGTTAGACAGAACTACAGTGAGACAGTAGAACTGGGTAGGTGAGAAAACTAGAGTGAGATCTGTGAAAATGAGCAAGAAAAAGACAATACCAGATTCAAACAGTGCAACTCACATACCATGTAACCCTAGCCCTCACCCATAGACAGTGAAACTCACGTACCATGTAACCCTAACCCACAGACAGTACAACAACAAAAGACTGTTGAAGTGAAGAGCACCAAACAAGATCAGAAACAGAAAAACAAAGACAGAGAAAGCACGAGGAGCCACCCAAACTCTTCAAACCCTAAAGCTTTGCAGCACCCATGGTGATGCAGGGGAGGCCTGGGTCATTAGGCCGTTATCTCAGGATTAGTCCTAAATATAGATCCCCCCCCAGTCAACTCTGCCTGTGGCCGCTTCCTCCACATTGCATAACAGTCCTGAGGAGGAGAATTGCTACAGAGACAGTGGTGTGTGTGGTATACCTCACAGTACAACAGTACTGTAACCTCAAGGTTGTATCTATACAGGGTTGAACAAGAGGACCTCACAATAGAGTAAACTCGGGCCTGTACCTAAGAGGGGTTGAAGAAGAGGACCCAAGAGATGAAACCTAGGGGTTAACCTTAGGAGTGTATCTATAGTAGGGATGTCAAGAGAACCGACACTTACGATACCTTTAGATGCTAAAATAACAAAACACCGACGATGCCCATTTTTTTGAAGCTCCGTAAGCACCGTGAGCGCCGATGCTAGCTGTTAGCAGAGTGCTCCAGTCGACGTTTACATTCAGAAAACCAAGATGGCAACTGCGGCTGTAGCGATCCCCCCACCTCGACTTGTTGATAAAAAAGGCACAAAGACTCGTGTATGGAAGTACTTTGCGTTTGAGGCAGATGACCGTGGCGTTATCATTAATCCGCAGAAGCCATTATGCAAACGATGCTACCGTGGTCTTCAGACCAAGGGAGGTAATACTTCCAATTTAGCAAAGCACCTGAAAGACCGTCATCCGGATTTGTTTAAAGAATTCTAGGGCTAGTTCTGATTCATATTAACAACATCCAAAGAATGCACTTTTTCAGTTTTTTTAATCTGTCATACTGAAATACACTGTGTGTAACAATGGCTTATGTTATGTACGTAGTTTAGGTTAGCTATGCTGTAGTTTTAACGTTAGCCTATAGCCTACCTTGGTTAGAAGGAGAGAGAGAGAAAGAGAGCATGTATCTTGCAAGTATCATGTCAAAACTAGCAAAATTCACTGAATGTCTTAGAAATAAATATGCAATTGGTTTGACAAAACACGATTACCCAATTTTCTTTTACCATGCCATAGACTCAATGTAGCCTAAAAGACGATTTGCGAGTGACAGCTGGAATTTCGCCGTGACCACACTGAACATTGATTTATTTTGTATTTAAAACATCCTTTAAGATGTATCTGGGGACACTAGTTGTTGCACTATGATCATTAATTGCACTTTATTATGTTGTGCTATGCTCTATTGCACATGTTTTGTATGTCTTATGACATTTTGCTATTTTTTTTTATATTTTAATAAAGAAGTTCATGTTTCAAGTTCAAGTACATGGAATCTTAGAAAATCCTTTTTTTTTTACCATGGTATCGAAATTGGCATCGAGAATCGTGTTATTTTACTGGTATTGGCACCGACTACTGAATTTTTGGTATCGTGACACCCCTAATCTATAGGCAACAATGTCAGGGATATAGCCACCAAACACCAAATCACTTTAGAAACATTAGCATGATCAAAAACATAATGAATGCCTAAGGCAACAATGCTATCAGTAAAATAAAGATCTAATGGCAACATAGATCAGAAATATAATAAAGTGTCTATAATATTATCAATCAGAACCACAGCCAATGTCTATGGTGTTACATCGTAACATCTAAAATAGACATCTATGATAGTATCATAATCGACTGTAAACACCTTCAATATGTCACTTGCCAGGTCTTAATCTCAAATTACTACTACTTGACTGAAAAGCATCAAACGAACACACACAAAAAAAGTGCTACTAAAGGCCTGATATTTAATATCAAAACTAGGGATGCACGATATTGAATTTTAGCCGATATGCCGATATTTACAAGCTCATTTTGGCCGATACCAATATATACACCTTTGCTTTTTAATTATTGAAAAGTCTCTCCTGTACTACAATTAATCTGTTATTATGATAGGGTATTGCTGTAGATACGGGACATTAAAAACTTGATTTGTATCATTTTAGAAATAGACATTCACTCATGAAAACTATTGAAATGATTTCAAATATGGCAGATTTATTTATATTTTCACGTCACAATTTTCATACTTGAACAGTACCTCCTTGAACTTGAACAACTACACTCTGGAAATGCAACTTGGCAAGCTAACGTTGGTTAACTGACTTACAGTTTAATAACATCCCTTCTAGGATTTCTAGACTAATCTATGTAACGTTATTGCCAAGTTACCTATATAAATTCCATATATGCAAAAGTAAGCCATGTACAGATAGCGTGGGCTCGTGACATAACGTTTCACATCCCGTCAAATAAGATCATCAACTTTGCTGGTGTCACGTAGCATGCAAGCTAACTAGCTAGTGTTGTCTAGCTAACTAGCAACTTATTAACTTCTATTAGCGCGCGACAGGTAATGTTGCAAAGCGTTGCACGCAGGTGGTCTGACTGCATCTATGCATGCAACCTATGTTACGGCCAAGCTGTCGTCTCCTCTTCCATCTCCTGAAAAGTTTCCTGACAAATAACATGTCAACATCCTCTGATACTGTGAAGTACTGCCACACAGCCGACATGTTGAATTACGTTGTTGGCGCTCATAGTAACCAAAACATTTGCTTCGTGTGCGCATAATTTGAACGTCACCTGATCGGCCAGGTACATCGGCAGAAATTTTCATATCTGCAGATGCCGATAATTAAGTTTTGAAGCTTTTATCTGTCGATACCGATGTCGTGCCGATATTATCGTGCATCCCTAATCTAAACCATCAGATATTGCTGCCTTCTTCCATCATCGTGTCACACTACATTCAGCTGAAAATAAATGTCCTACATCAACACAGGACTTTCACTTCACTTGATTATTTTGCTGCAGACTACTCATGCTGTGGGCAGGCAGAGTCTAGATGAAAGCGTGGTGTAAAACAAAACAAACACACAAAAAAACATCAAGTCTTCAGCTGTATCAAGTCTTCAGGTATACTTAACATTGCACTGTAGCAGTCGGAGCTGCAGTCACATCAAAAGAGCTCCTATAAAGACTAAGAGTTATGAAAGCAGCTCAGAGAGAATAGGTCTGCAAACTTCAGGTCAAGGAGATCCCAGGCTGAACCACCCACAATGCTCACGGGTGTTGGCCAGGGCTCATGCTCTTGACTATATTTACATCCCTGTGCTCAGTTCAACTCTCTCTACCATTCAATCAACACCACCACCACCACCACCACCACCAATGTGACACAAAACACAAAAACCAGTCATCTTGGAAGGGTGCTTGGATGCTTTATCTTCTCCTCCGGAGGCTTCTGCTGTGTTTTGGTCAACACTGCAGACGGTGGTACAGTACTGACCATGTGACTGCATTGAGGCTCTCAGGATCTTATGATCTCATGCCTGATCCACCAGCAAGAGCCGAGGTCAGATCATATTAAAATGTTGAATTCATATAGGCTACACACGCACATGCTCATGTTTTGCCTCGGGTTGATTCAGCTGGCACACAAACAAGCCACACATCCATTCCTTAAACCATCAAAAAGTTCCTGTTCCATCTCAATCAATCTCAATCCCTGTCTCTTTTTCAATCAGGTGATACGCCTCTCCAGAAAAATGCAGCCACAACTACTCTGAATCTGAGGAGAGATTAAAACACTACAGATACTGGGCTCATCAACATGAGCTTCTAAGTGTCTGCAGAGAATCACATTAAAAGCTAGAATGTCTACTTTTAACCAATATAATTCAATTTTATTTATATAGCGTCAAAACAATAAAATTATCTCAAAGCGTTTTACAGAGCCCAGTGTCTGAACCAGGGAGGAATACATGGAACAGATCTCGAAGGTCCGAGCAGTTGTTATGACAATCAGACCTCCATGCAGCCTACTGCATCCGGCTGTGTCAAGGCCTATCCACAGGATATCGTTCCACACAGCACGGCAACAAAAAATACTTTTTAACAACAAAACAAGCTTGCAGGCATGAGCCCCCTGAACTCGCTGAGCGTCTGCCCCGGGGTAGTTGGGGTGCCTGCGGGAGGGGTTTGGGAAAGGTGGGATGGGGGGGTTGGCGGCTCACCTTTGAAGGCGGGGAGCTTCTGCAGCTCGCGGTTGTTGCTGAGGCTGAAACGGGAGGAGCTGGGGCGCTTGTCCTTCTTGGCGGGCGTCTGGGAACCACTCTGTTTGCCTTTCAGCAGCTGGGTGGGGGGCGGGACACTGTTGCTTCCCTTCCTGTTAGAACCCTGAGCAGGACAGGAAGAGACACAGGGATGAGTGTAGAGACACAGACAGAGACAGAGAGGAAGACACTGCGCCTATGCCTAACCTGGCAGGGCAGTGTACTTACAACACAAAGACTATGGGTTGGATTCCCTGGGAACACACAGAGGCTACTGATGAACAAGTATTTCTGTACTGCAAGTCACTTTTGGATGAGAGAGAGAGAGATAGGATAGAGAAACCCTGAAAGGATGAGGAGAAACAAGACCCAAAGCAGGGAGGCTAAAATGGACACGTAAAAGCAGAGAGTGAGAAAAATCAGAAAGAACGAGAGGTGAAATAAAAGCTAGCACACACAAACAGCCCTGATCCTGGCTGACCTCTGCCCTCTTCCCCAGCTCGGACTTCAACTGAAACGTGGCAAGTGCTCTGAGAAGCCGCAAGGGCAGAAGCCCCTGTCTGCCAGTGACCCGTTCATCAGCCACTGATGATGAGCAGCACTTAAGGGGCCATTACTGGGCCAAAATCAGCATCCTTCAACCCGGAACTGTGATTCAGGGAAGCTTCATTGTGCTACAACTAACAATGAATGTTCTCCTGTAGTTCAACTGGTAAAGCAAGGTGCTGTTGCTAACATCACCAAGGTTATGGGTTCATTATCCAGGCAACACAAGTTTTGTTAATGCTAAGGCCATGGGTTCAGTTCCCATAATGCATCTGTACTGTACTCTCAATGGCAGCTGCTACATGTCTTTATTAAGGTATAAACAGGTTCTAGGCAAGACAAGTGGTCTTCTTTCTTTAAAAGATTTTCCAGAGGGTAGAGCGAGGACACACTGGGATAGAAAGTGGGGCACTGAGGGGCAAATAACCAAATAACCACAGCTATCTGGGGGATTATCAATGCCTACTTTATTTACCGAACATATTTCACTTTGTGTTGTGTGGCAGAATTCAAACATACCTAACAGGGATAAGGGATGACAGTTCAAACAACTGACTCAGAACAGACACATGCTTATACTCTCAACAGGCGCTGTGAGATTCAAACTCTAAAGCCCCGTTCACATTCAAAATCCTTAAATGTGTCGGATAAAAACCAACACAGAATAGGTAGCCTAACACATTTGTATTCCCACTCAGTCTTCCATGAAGGCAAAGTCATGCATGTCCTGGATTCCCACTTGATTGCATATTACGGAATGTAAAAAAACATGTGGGGTCTCATGGCAGTTAAACTAGCTATCCTAGCTTGCTAACTCTAGGGTGTGTTAGTATGAATCAATTAGCTGCCAAGTCTTTGGGTGCCAAGTTGAAAAGCTGCACTGGTACCCTGAGGGTTTTCTAGCTTTTCCCATTATAGTTTTATAAGTTAAATAGACGAGACTGAAACATCAGCTAGATAATAAGGTATCCTTTCATGCAAATGGACTATTTTTAAACCATTTAATGCTATTTAAAAAAAAGTTTCCTTAACTAGCTGGCTAGGTAGTCAGCTAGCATAGCAAGTAGGCAACCAGGCAACACAGTTTGTTGCCTAGCCTTAAGCCTTAACCAATTTCTCAAAATCAGCTCATGAAAAAAAGACCGTCTTAGGTTCAAAGTGATTACAAACACTTGCAGACGATGTTAAATGGCTTCACATAGACATTGAACAGTTCTGAGAGAAGTAATTGGCCCTCAATAGGGCAAGGGCTTACTCTGATATCACTGTAGTGAATAAAAGGGAGAAGCACCCCCCACCTTCTCTAAAAAAAAAACCACAAATCTTGTATCATTGCAGAATATTGCCGTTATGTTACTAGGTTACCAGGAGATAGATTACCAGTCTGACATTGCCATATTCACGATATTGGCTGTCATTCCTATACAACACCAATATGCGACACATAGAAAGCTTTTCATTTAAGTGAGGGTTGGGGATAAGGGGTTGATACAAGTCTACTCCAGCACCTCAACCGATCATTAAAAGGCATACATAAAGATGATACACTGTAACTTGCCTGAAGATAATTTAGTCATACATCAAATAATAAAATTGTTTTATTTCAAACTGCATTAAAAGTGTGTTAGTGTGTAAGTTTTTTGTTTAGTTTAATCTCCCTGGTCCGCTGGAGGACGACCTCGATCGGTGATGTAAAAAGAGGAGGTCATGCATACAGTGGCCGGGCAGAGGGCTGCGCTCGTCTAATCTTCTCTCTCTGAAAGCCCACACTAATGAGGCGACAGCTTGCTCTGTGCAATTTAAATTTGAAAGAGGCGGCGGCACTAGCAGCTCCTCGGCTACAGATCACAGAGGAGTGAACACGCTGGATTAGGACTCCAGGATGGAAGGGTAGGATTGGTGACACACACACACACACAGATGCTGACCCTGCGCTGGCTCTTTTACACAATCATTTTTCATTCCAGTTCAGAGACTAGGCACCACTTTCGGGAGTATGGGCACAATATTAAAGTGTTAAATCGTAATTAAAGTGAACTTCTTAAACCAAAGCCACAGTACCATGGCACAATATTGTGTTTGGCACATCAACAACTGAAATCACTCAGCAATTGGGATTGATTGTATTAATTAATTAATTAATTAATTAATTAATTAATTAATTAATTAATTAAATTTTCTTTTATGGGCATCATCCTCCAGGTGGCACTTTTCTGCATTGTATTTCCTGGCTTTTATCGACATCCTCTACCTAGATTAAAGTCAACATCCCTCGGCCAGCTACAGTCCTCACCTCTTAGGGACATTCATAAAACACACTAGCAATAAGATTAAAGGGATATACCCCTACAGTAGCACTTTAATTAGCAAGCACAAGTTCCCAGGCTTGGCTTACCCTTACATGAGTCACTACCTCTACTCATGCATGTGTGGCTCAATCAATTCATAAAAGCACATCACTGAGCAGTGAATAACGCCTACTTTTGTCCAACGCTAAATTAATTTCATTACTATGACGATTGTGTGGGCTGTTTTTTCTAGAATAGTTTGTAACACATTAAACCAGGGGTACACGTTCTAAACAGCACAAACACTAACCACGTATTAGATATATTTTAAAAGTGGGATTTGATCCGTTTGAATCACTTACTCATCAGGGCAAACACTGGCTAGATGGTGCAATGTTTGAGTAGCGCTACAATGGCTGAGATTTTGTGTCAAGAATAGTTTAGATAATACAGAAGGGGACACTGGAGACAATAATATAATGTCAAAGAACTAAGAAAACTTGGTTATAACAGAGTTATAACAAATCAGGGCCAAAATGTTTGTATATTTATTGGCTACAAAACACCTACATGTTCCTTCAAATAACAGCTAAATGTATCCTACCCATTCAATATCAATCAATAAATAAATAAAGATAATGAAGACTATTGAAATATAGATTGGCGTGTACCCCCTCGTTTACGATTGGCCAGTTATGTTATGACAGACTTTTAACAAATCAGGGCCAAAATGTTTGTATATTTATTGGCTACAAAAACAATAACACCTACATGTTCCTTCAAATAACAGCTAAATGTATCCTACCCATTCAATATCAATCAATAAATAAAGATGATGAAGACTTTATTGAAATATAGATTGGCGTGTACCCCCTCATTTACAATTGGCCAGTTATGTTTTTTTTTTGCATACAATTGATGCATGGAGAGACAGAAGGCGAAATTCATCTCATCCAGAGAGTACACCCCATGTTAACTTTGACAGTATCTTGCCAAGTCTTGCCAACAATGGACATATAGAGCCTAAAACGTAGAAAATCTGAGTTGGAATGGATCTCGAGTGTGTGCCCTAGGGTTCCCAAAGCTCGAACCAAACAGAGTAGCAGACAGCAGAGAAGCACATGACATTGTGTTGTGAGGTCGTATGAACAATACACACCGCTCCAAGCCACTGCTTAAAACTAGGCTATTAAGAAGACGCTCAATTTCTCAGCGATATGGAGGATCAGACCTGCACATTACAGAGGCTGAACTGATGCCGTAAGCAGTGACGACAGGTTTCCCCCGAGACAAACCGGTGCTAGCTAACGTTAGCTCGTGCCTAGTAAGGGAAAGGAAAAAAAAATCACAATCGCCATTAAAATCAAATGGTTCGAGTGCTCCTCTCCAGAATTATGAAGCGAAGCACACATTTCCGATGTGGTATTTAATCATGACAGATATACATGGCTGAGACGGCCAACTGAAATAATAGGAGAATGTCATCTTATTTATCCTGTAGGGAGCTGTGCTCATCCTAGGCTAAATTGCCGGGGAGACGCTGTTTAGCGGACACGTTTATACCCAAGCATAATGGTTTTGAGGACACCACTCTATCTCTTAGCTTTCATAGTGCATTATACCTTACCTCGTGTTCTGCATTCTCTTGACCACCCGTTTTGCCAACTTTTCCAGACTTCGGCGATTCCTGAAAGCAGGGACAAAAAAGAGCCGGGTAGTAAGCTGGCTAGATTGTTAGCGAACATTAACGTTAACTGTTAGCAAGCTGTCAACTCCAACAGTGCCCTTAAATATATTTTGACCATGCAGTCGACATTCAGCGCTGCTTAGTCGCATGACAAAAAAATAAATCACAATAGTTGATAATATCTTGCCAAAAGGGTTGAAACCACTTCGCTATACATCACCTTCATATCTAACTGGACTACCAAGTGATTGGTTACCATAGTTAACGACGCTAGCAAGATAACGCCGCTACGTCCAGCTACATAGCGAGTGGCCACTCCTCAGGCTAGCCAGATAATTAGCTGGCACCCAAATATATTACATCAATTCATATGTCAACGAGCTTTCTTTGTTTAAAAATGTTATTTTCCAAACGGACAATCTACGGCTGGATCAACAGTGAACTTTATTCTGGTAGCAAGAGCCCTGAAAAAATATGTGTCCTTTGACAAACTGGCAGCAGTCAGTTAGGTTGCGAGGTTGGCTACGTTAGCTGGCTGGCTAGCTATCAAGTGGAAGCTTGTTAGCCAAGCTAGCTAACACTAGCTAACAAATGCCGTGGCTGGCTGACACCTTACAGACATAAGGTGCAGGCGAGTCTTTCCCATTTTAGCATATTAATTAAAAAGTAGGTATGTATTAACGAAACTTACCTTATCTTTTTTCGTTTTATTCGGCATTGCACTCATGTGTTCTTTCTCTCCCCTCTTTTACTCTCTTCGCTGGAGCCCTCTCCTGACAACTCTTGTCCGACTGAAGCGGTTTGCCTCTCCCCTAACATATGATAGGCTCGTATACTTGTGTCAGGTGACACCGCGTTCTTGCTGCAAGCCCTACTACGCTCTGGTTTATCCCCAGAGCTACAAAAATAGACTGTTATTAAAGATCAGTGTCTTTCTCCCTAAAGCGGGCAGGAATTAACACATGTAAATAACTAAAAACACAGATTGGCATATACAAAGAAGGTCCAAGCAAGTGAGCCAAACGTCAACATATCATTTGTAACTCACTGTCGACTCTCCATGACCGATAGATTTGGATTGTGTTCAACCGGTGTGTTCGTATTCCTACTAAATCTTTCTATGTGAATACATCAAGGTGCGTGATGTTCATTTAGCTGGGGTCGCTTCCGAAGAGACAGAAGTCAAGCACCACCCCGTGGCTAAAATAATACACGTCTGGAGACTATCAGACATACTATGAATACGTTTTTGCCTTGCTGTCCATGACATGGGAAGATTGTAATGCTTTTTTTTATGTCAATTTTACTCCGCCCTTTTACCAGAGCCTAACACCTTCAGAAATATCAAATGTAATTATAAGCACAACAAAGTAATGACTATAGTCAGATAGTAACTCAGCATTTCACATTGCAACTTTGACAAAAGGTTTGTACTGGTTTTCACATAATGAATCACCAAAGACAGGCCAGGATGTTAAAGAGATTCACATGGCAAACTTTTATTTTGTGGGTCCCACCATCTCAAGTTACAGTATCAATTTGATATGTACAATACAGTTCACAGAAAAGCAAAACTGGAATGTAAATAAATAATAATAAAAAAAAGCATACACAACTTAATACAAAAAAAGGTAGGAATTAGAAAGGAATGTCAATGATAGGCTATGGTCACGCCAATGCCAGGGGAATTGTAATTAATGTGGTGTGGGGGGGGCAAACTAACATGTAGCTGGGACTAGGGACAGACATTCCAGGAATCATTTGAACATCAAATCCTATAACCATTTACAGCACTTAAGCCAAGGTTTACTCTGCACACAAAATAGACTGTGGCTTTAATCGACCTCCTCCATTCTGGATGTGTCGTCTTCACCCTCCAAGGGTGGCATATCCTCAACGGGAGCAGCAATGGTTTCTTCTGTTGATAGGTCATCCTCATCAATGCCTGCAGGGAGAAGAAGATCACAGGGGTCAGGCTACTCACACAGGGACCTCATATCTAATCTAAGAGACCTCCTCAGCCTAGGGGGACAGTCCAAAGCTATGTCTGCTTAGGAACAGAACTGAAAATAAAAGTAATCATGGGAGGGAAAAAAGCTGAAAATGAAGTGGCTTGACAAATGACAGTGTTTCGGCTACTTTACTGTAAAAGCAGGAAATAAAGCTGATGTAACTTAGTGGTTTGATCCGTTTTGGCTGGAAAATTAGGGTGATAAACGAGGTCCTTAGGTCTCACCTAAGCCGAGTTTGATCATCCTGTAGATGCGATTTGAGTGTGTCTGGGGGTCATCCAGGGTGAACCCAGAGGACAGCAATGCAGTCTCAAACAGCAGGATCACCAGGTCCTTCACCGACTTGTCGTTCTTGTCGGCCTCTGCCTTCTGCCTCAGAGTCTCGACGATGGGGTGGTCGGGGTTGATCTCTAGGTGCTTCTTGGCAGCCATGTAGCCCATGGTGGAGTTGTCTCTCAAAGCCTGGGCCTTCATGATCCTCTCCATGTTGGCCGTCCAGCCGTACGTGCTGGTCACAATGCAGCAGGGAGACGACACCAAACGGTTGGACACCGTTACCTGGAGGCACAGAGGATGGAGAAAACGGCATTATTTCCAATGATTCTTCAAGTGAACAGCTCAGAACCTAGTAACCTATTATGTCTATGTCCTGGGAAAGGAGTGGAATTCCAACCTTAACTGTGTGCATGCATTTCCTGCATTGCACGTGCACACCATGGAGGTGGGATGAACACAATAACTACGAGGTATCCTGAGAAAATCTCACCTTTTCCACCTTCTTCTCCAGGATGTCCTTCATGATCTTGCACAGGTTCTCAAACTGAGACTTCTTCTCCTCCTGATTCTTCTTCTCATCCTCATCCTCGGGCAGCTCCAGGCCCTCCTTGGTCACAGACACGAGGTTCTTGCCATCAAACTCCTTCAGCTGCTGGACACAGTACTCATCAATGGGCTCAATCATGTAGATCACCTCCAGGCCGGCTTTGCGGAGGCGCTCCACGAAGGCCGAGTTGGCCACCTGGTCCTTGGTCTCACCTTAAACAAAATTGAAGTGTGACTTAAGGAGTCCATTGACAACACTAAGATATATTGCTTTTCTTCAAGCATTGTTGAGCAATTACAAACAATGGTGAAGGCCTTTAAAGTTGTCGACCAGCTATAATGAGTAAGTTGTAAGTGTGCTAGTTCATAAACCTGAAATGAAGCTATAGCATATTATGTGATGGGCGTTTCCCTCACCAGTAATGTAGTATATGTGTTTCTGGGTGTCCTTCATGCGTGTGACATAGTCTTTAAGGGACACCATCTCGTCCCCGGTGGACGAGGTGTAGTATCGCAGCATTTCGGACAACTTCTTGCGATTCTGGGAGTCTTCATGGATGCCAAGCTGCAGAGCAACACCCACAGAGAAAAAAAATGTCATGTCAGTAAGAATTATTGAAAGAAAAACTGAACAGAAGGGATATCTGCTAATCCCCTCTCTTCCTCTTAATCCACTCAGTGAGTATCACAGGGGTGGAGATGGGAGGGGAGGGGAAGAAATTTCTCAGGTCAGTGCTAATCTACTTGGCTCAGGTTTAGGGGGAGGCATGCTGCGAAGGAGGATCAGACAGGTGGCAGACGCTAGCAGGTTAGCAGGGCAGGGCCCAGGAAGCTAAGCATAGCCTGCTAAGGTTTCAGGTCTCCTCTGAGGGTCAGATGGAACAATAGGGTTTCCCCCACCCTGCTGTCAGGCTTAAAGGACGTTTCACGCCACTAGCTGACTGGATTTGGAAGTTCCACTATGACACACCACACCGTTCTCAAAGACTGGAGAGATTTAGCTGACTGCCGGCCAGATGCACTGGATAGTCATACTGAGAACAGATTGGGCGAGGGATAGGCAAAGTACCTTGATGTTCTTGGAGAAGTGCTCGTAGAACTTCTTGTAGTTGTCCTTGTCCTCGGCCAGTTCGGTGAAGAGCTCCATGCACTTCTTGACCAGGTTCTTGCGGATGACCTTCAGGATCTTGCTCTGCTGCAGCATCTCTCTGGAGATGTTCAGGGGCAAATCCTCAGAGTCCACCACACCACGCATGAAGTCTGGTGGAAAACAAGGATTTCACTGACACATAAATATACAGAATCTCAACCAAAGCTGAGTCGATTAATACTCCGGAAATATATTTTTTTATTATGTTATAGCACGTTTATGTTTTTACACCAAAAATGGGATCTGAATTGTTACTAATGATATGTAGTTACCAGTGCGATTACCATTTGCTAATACTACAGCTAGATGCATTCAGAAGTCAGTAGCCAGAGAGGCTCAGTGGTTGCACTTACTGAGGTACTCAGGGATGAGATCGTCGCAGTTGTCCATGATGAAGACTCTGCGCACGTAGAGCTTGATGTTGTTCTTCTTCTTCTTGTTCTCAAAGAGGTCAAAGGGGGCACGACGGGGCACGAAGAGGAGGGCACGGAACTCCAGCTGCCCTTCCACTGAGAAGTGCTGTGAAGACAAACCATTACAGTGCCCAGTTCAGTACAATAATCTGCCGCACGACCACTCTTCTTATTGTCCAAAATTTTCATGTGACAAAATCATAAAAACTAAGCTAAAAGCGAAATAAATGTTTACATTCTATGTATAAACCGTATATATTCTACTACAACACACAAACGTGTATAACTGACCGGTAGGTGTGTCTCACCTTGATTGCCAGGTGGTCCTCCCAGTCGTTCGTGAGGCTCTTGTAGAACTCCCCATACTCCTCGTTGGTGATGTCATCAGGGTTCCGAGTCCAGAGAGGCTTGGTCTTGTTCAGCTCCTCCTGATCGATGTACTTCTCCTTGATCTTCTTCTTCTTCTTCTTCTTTTTCTCCCCACACTTGTCATGGTCATGGTCATGGTCCTCGTCCTCGTCTGAACCCACGTCCTCAATCTCTGGCTTGTCCTCGCTCTTCTGTTCATCCTCTCCGTCTTTCTCCTTCACTTTGTCTTTCTCTTTCTCCTTCTCCTCCTCCTCCTCTGCTTCGTCGTCACTCACTTCCTTATCACGTTCCTTCTCCACCTGAAGGGCATTATGGGAAGAAGCTGCAACACTTACCATCTGTGTATTATATTTCCTAAATTTCCTTCGGGATCAATAAAGTATCTATCTATCTATCTATCTATCTAATCTCCTCCAAATGACTACCACCCATAAGTACAGGAGAAACTATTTGCAGGCTTTTGCAGAGATCAGATGAGACTAAACCAAACCTATCAAGAAGTATTACCTTCAGTAAAATAAATATTGTCCGCTAACATACTTACATAAAGGGTAATAGGGTAGCCAATGAACTGAGAATGCTTCTTGACGATCTCTTTAACTCGTTTTTCCTCCACGTACTCCATCATGTCCTCCTTCAGGTGCAGGATGACCTTGGTGCCACGCATGGTTGGCTCAGCTACAGGAGACAGGTAGAGACAGGAAATTCAAAATCAGGTGCATTAACAAGGAAGTGTTAAATGATGGCTTACTATTGCTTCATACCAACATTAAAGGCTGCACATTTTGTTGTGCATTGCCATTTCACAGGAATCGGAGAATATTCTTACATGCATCAACTTTGACGGTGAAGGAGCCTCCAGCGGATGACTCCCAGATGTACTGCTCATCATCGTTGTGTTTGGTGATGACGGTCACCTTCTCTGCCACCAGGTAGGCGGAGTAGAAACCGACACCGAACTGTCCAATCATGGAGATGTCAGCTCCAGCCTGCAGAGCCTCCATAAAGGCCTTGGTGCCAGACTTGGCGATGGTGCCCAGGTTGTTGATGAGGTCGGCCTTGGTCATGCCGATGCCAGTGTCTATGAGTGTGATGGTGCGCTCGGCTTTGTTGGGAATGACGTCAATCTTGAGGTCTTTCCCAGAGTCCAATTTGGTGGGGTCTGTGAGACTTTCATAGCGGATTTTATCCAGAGCCTGTAATAGGAGCAGTCAGTCAGAACTTTCACAACATTACAATAAAGGCATAATAAAAATCCACGAGCAAAATCATTTTTAATTTTCCATTGACAGACCCTCTTTGTAATAATATAATTTTTACATAAAGAAAACCAGTTCAATAGTGTTAGTTTCTCAAGTTGTCTTGTCATGTGTGCTACCATAAGCCTTTATGATTAAGTGATGAAAGGCGTCTCATAAATACAGCGGAGTGAAAGAAGATATTGTTGGTGTGTCTACTCACGTCTGAGGAGTTGGAGATGAGTTCCCTGAGGAAGATTTCTTTGTTGGAGTAGAAAGTGTTGATGATCAGGGACATCAGCTGGGCAATTTCTGCCTGGAAGGCAAAGGTCTCTGCCTCCTCCTCCATGTTTTGATCATGTGGTTCTGGCATCTACGCTGGGCAAAAAAGCAAGTTCTTCAGGGAAAATTCTACAACGTTGTTATTACCCATGCACCAAATATAACTGCTTGGAATACCTTTGTGACATTATAATCATATGCATAACATGACTAATAAATATAACGTAGAGACATCAATGATATTGCTGGAAATTACTTCATACTAATCATGTTTTAAAAACTCAAATGTAGAGTAACGTCTGTTCAAAAGGGATGGCGTTACGAAATGACCTTTTTCAAAACTCTACAATTTTAAAAACAATAGCTTACAAATTATTACATTTATGAACGATCTAATTATTTTAAATCCAAATGTATTTAGACCACAACTCTATCACTAAATCTTCGCACCAAATGGTTGGGCACAACCAGACACACTCCACCTTCTGGTTTCCGCGGTTAACTGCAACCTTCTAGAATCTACCAGTCTCTTCCAGTCATAACGATACATCCCGTTCAGCTACGATGAGGACGTTCATTCAAGGTGTGGTGTATGGCAACCTCTTGAACTTTTAAGAAAACCTTCACGGAGACTATACCGTAAAGAAATGAATGGAAACTAAGTTGCCTGCCTAAGAAGATTATCGTTAACACCCATGTCACTGAATCGTAAATTCCGGATAAGGCTGCACGTGAAGGAAAGTGCTCACTAGGGAGCTAACCTAACATTAAACGTTACAGATTTAAACGAAACACGAAGTTTTTTTTTAAAGTTACCTTTCAAATTCAGATCACTTGCGACTCACATTATACCAACTGACGAAGGTCTAGTACATTTAAGTTAAAACTGAAACTGACCATTAAACGTCAGCTAAAGTTAGACAACAGAGATCCAGTTTTAATTTAGGTTAACGCTGCAGTCAAATCCTGACGGGCACTTTTATGGGTTCGCAAACGTTATATCCTTCTCGTAACGTGTAGAACCGACCTTAGTCAGCGAACGTTAAAACAAGTAACGGTTCAATTACCTTATCTATGTCCACTCACTATTTAACATGGACTTGAACGTAGACTAAGTTACATGGACGAGTTTCACCTGTCAGGAATGATGACAGCCGGCGAGAGACTGCAATTTAATTTACATTCAAACCGTAACCAGATAGCTGCTTAGCCTAACTATGATAGCTAGCATGGCTAATTTATCTATCATAGCTTCTCATCAGGTCTTCCGAGAACCGAGCAGTACAAGCTAGGGTAGCTGGCTAGTTATTTATTTGCAGTGTCCAACATTAGAGCCTCTTGAATGCCCAACCGGCTGAGGAACAAGCATAACTAGGCTAGGTTATATCTGGCTAACGTTAGACAATTTGGATAACGTAACCTTGCCAACCAGGTCACAAAGTCTGACATAATGAATCAACATTGTCGTGTTATATTTCTCTCTTTGTTAATTCAAGACACTTTCTACAACATCGATAATACAATCAACAATACACTCTACTGCTCATCACTTTATTTGATGCTCATTAATCGATGTTTGCTTACCTTAATTTGTTCCCTTAAACCACCACCAAAGAACAACTTATTCTTTCAAATTGCTTTCGTCACCCTCTGCAGCCGTCTTGCCAAGCCGAGGTAAGGTTGCTAACCTTCGCTATCAACAATGATGAGAATGTCATATGGCCGGTTTTATACCGCCCCTCAGAGTGTTCGAGAAACTCAGCTTCCAGAACCGTCTGGAATCTTCTCAATTCATCCCTACCGGCAGGGCGTCACCAAAGAGAGAAGAAATCCTTGTCAATCACGCAACCACCCCACGCCCTTTTCCTATCTAACAGCAGTTAAGGATTTTCTAAGGGGTGTGTCTTGACATAGTTTGGGCACCGCCTCCATAAACTCTATGCACCCACACGGTTCTCAGAAGAATATTCTGGTTAAATCAATGTGTCACAATGTTGACGAAGCAATGAACAGAAGTGGCCGTGATAGCGCACGTGCAAGAAAATCCGTATAGGATATACAATGCAGAACATCTACTTGAGAAAATGGTCAGTAAAAATACATACATTACACGAGTTAAATATATTTTATTATAAATCTCAGTACTTTGATAAAAAAAGAAATATAAGACATGACATTAAAAAAAAAAAATCATGTTTTGGATGATGTCTTAATGATGAGTGGCTATCTAAATTCTATTTGGACAAATATTACACAAGGACAGTCTTGTGAAACATACAATGTGTTGCCAAAGCAAATATTAAACTTACATAAAATAACATAAAATAAAATAAACGCATTGGCCATTTACAATTGTCTTAATCAACTTCCTCCATTCTGGAGGTATCCTCCTCGTCACCCTCCAGAACAGGCATGTCTTCCTCG
The DNA here is from genome assembly GCF_900700415.2 of Clupea harengus. Lineage (NCBI taxonomy): Eukaryota > Metazoa > Chordata > Actinopteri > Clupeiformes > Clupeidae > Clupea > Clupea harengus. Next base: position 13,664,803 of record NC_045166.1, read on the forward strand.
CTGGGCTGGGGAAGGTCATCGATGGCATCATCATCATCGATACCTGGAAAACACAACCAGAGATACATGATTAGGGGGATGCCAAACGACACACTGCATTATCTTACTACCAATAAAATGTAGTTATGACACATAACAGGCCACATCAGGACCAGATCTATTCCTGTGTCTATTGGTCAACTGGACAACACGAGTGAGTGACTCACCAAGGCCAAGCTTGATCATCCTGTAGATGCGATTGGCGTGTGTCTGTGGGTCTTCTAGCGTGAACCCAGAGGAGAGCAGGGCGGTCTCGAACAGCAGGATCACCAGGTCCTTCACTGCTTTGTCGTTCTTGTCAGCCTCTGCTTTTACCCTAAGGGTCTCGACGATGGGGTGCGTGGGGTTGATCTCCAGGTGCTTCTTGGCCGTCATGTAGCCCATGGTGGAGTTGTCCCTCAGGGCTTGAGACTTCATGATCCTCTCCATGTTGGCCGTCCAGCCGTACGTGCTGGTCACAATGCAGCAGGGGGAACCCACCAAACGGTTGGACACCGTTACCTGGAGGCACAGGGGATGGAGAAAAACGACATTACATTGGACACTGTTACCTGGAGGAACAGAGGATGGAAAAACTACATTACAGACAAATGTTAAAGAGATTCAAACTCTTATTGACACAGCAAAGAATTTGCTCTACATTCGACATACATACCTTCTCAATTTTTTTGTCCAGGATGTCTTTCATGATCTTGCACAGGTTCTCAAATTTGATCTTCAGCTCTTCCTGATTCTTCTTATCATCCTCATCCTCAGGCAGCTCCAGGCCCTCCTTGGTCACAGACACAAGGTTCTTGCCATCGTACTCCTTCAGCTGCTGGACACAGTACTCATCAATGGGCTCAATCATGTAGATCACCTCCAGGCCAGCTTTGCGGAGGCGCTCCACAAAGGCAGAGTTGGCCACCTGTTCCTTTGTCTCACCTAGTACACAAATATACAAATTTACATACATACATAATGAATTTAGTTTTGAAATTGTTGCAGCCTCCTGTCAGAATGAAACTGAGGATCTGTATGCAATGACATTAGGATTCAATAGAAAGATACATAAAGTTTAAGAAATAGCACATGTTATACTTCATAATATAATAATACTTTTTAAAAGGATCCTCACCAGTGATGTAGTAAATGTGCTTCTGGTTTTCCTTCATACGGGACACGTAATCCTTCAGAGACACCACATCATCACCCGAGTTGGACGTGAAGTAGCGCAGCAGGTCAGACAGCTTCTTCCTGTTCTGAGCGTCCTCGTGGATGCCCAGCTGTAGAAGTGCAAAAAAATTGTCTTGAAGTGGTCCAGTCACTCACGCAAGGTGCTAACAGGGTCATGGGTCTGACACCCAAAGGGCATTCATATAGAAGAAAATGAACAATATAACTGTATATCCTATGTTAGTCGCTTTGAATGAAGGTGTCTGCTAAATTATTTAATGGAAGTGTAATGAAAACATGAGTTACCCACCTTGATGTTCTTGGAGAACTGCTCGTAGTACTTTTTGTAGTTGTCCTTGTCCTCGGACAGTTCGGTGAAGAGGTCCATGCACTTCTTGACCAGATTCTTGCGGATGACCTTCAGGATCTTGCTCTGCTGCAGCATCTCTCTGGAGATGTTCAGGGGCAAATCCTCAGAGTCCACCACACCCTTGATGAAGTCTGCCAGTGAAAATTTAAATAATATTCAGCATTCAGACCATGAGATTATGATGAACAACCTTGAAACGAGGTTAAGTGACAAACAGGAACTCACTCAGATACTCTGGAATCAGCTCTTCGCAGTTGTCCATGATGAAGACTCTGCGCACGTACAGCTTAATGTTGTTCCTCTTCTTCTTGTTCTCAAAGAGGTCAAAGGAAGCTCTTTTGGGCACAAACAACAGAGCCCTGAACTCCAGCTGTCCTTCCACTGAGAAGTGCTGTGGGTAACAAAATCAATAAAACATTAGTGAACAGTACCATAAAGCATTGTGACAACGCTTTAATAGAGTCTTACTTTAGGAATAACACTTCAAGTGTATTTATCCAGGAGTTTTCTCACCTTGACAGCCAGGTGGTCCTCCCAGTCATTGGTCAGACTCTTGTAAAACTCTCCATACTCCTCGGTGGTGATGTCGTCAGGGTTACGGGTCCAGAGTGGTTTGGTCTTGTTCAGCTCCTGGATGTCAATGTACTTTTCCTTCACCTTCTTCTTCCTCTTGTTTTTGCTGTCCTTGGTGTCCTCGTCCTCATCAGCTCCCAAATCCTCAATCTGAGGCTTGTCTTTCTCCTCTGCTGTGTCCACCTCTTCGATCTTCTCACCTTCTTCTAGGTCAACTTCCTTCTCTCTTTGTTTCTCAACCTGTATCACAAAATATGTAATTACATATAACGTACATTTAGAGTATACAATTCATGACATGTAGGCCTAATCTTAATAATAAAATAAATAGTATTTCTGTGGTTAGACTTGATGAAATTAAAATAATTATAAATGCTTAGTAATGAAAAGCATTAATCCAAAATGTTGATAACTCAGTCAAATTCAATTGATCCAGGAAGTAAGCCTGCAGAACTATCACAGGATCTCACCAGATAGGGAACAGTAAAGGTTTCAACACAGGACACAGCAAAGCCTTGTTGACCCTCTATAGGACTTACATAAAGTGTGATGGGGTAGCCAATGAACTGGGAGTGCTTCTTCACAGTCTCCTTGACGCGTTTCTCCTCAGTGTATTCTGTCTGGTCATCTTTCAGGTGAAGAATGACTTTGGTGCCACGACCAATGGAGTCACCTATAAGGACATACAGGGTTGAGATTCACTGCGGAATTGACAGGGCAATACAAAAAAGTACAGAAAGATTGAACTGACTGAAGGAAATATGAGAAACATGTGACTTACCGGTATCAACTTTGACAGTGAAAGAGCCCCCAGCAGCAGACTCCCAGATGTACTGCTCATCATCGTTGTGCTTGGTGATGACCGTCACCCTCTCTGACACCAGGTAGGCGGAGTAGAAACCGACACCAAACTGTCCGATCATGGAGATGTCAGCTCCAGCCTGCAGAGCCTCCATAAAGGCCTTGGTGCCAGACTTGGCGATGGTGCCCAGGTTATTGATGAGGTCGGCCTTGGTCATGCCGATGCCAGTGTCTGTGAGTGTAAGGGTCTTTGCATGCAGATCAGGGGTGATGTCAATTTTCAGCTCCTTGCATGATTCAAGTTTGCTGGGGTCTGTCAAGCTTTCGTATCTAATCTTGTCCAAGGCCTGCAAAACAGAAAGTACATTTACTTAAAGTAATACAATGTATTAAAGTGTTTAACAATAGTAATTGCCCTTGCTGTTTTGTTGTTGCACAGACTACATTTAGTCATATGAGTTGAAAAGTACAATGATGTTCATAACTACAATGATCATCAGATTAGATTAGATTAGATATATTATTGTGAACTCACGTCTGAGGAGTTGGAGATGAGTTCCCTGAGGAAGATTTCTTTGTTTGAGTAGAAAGTGTTGATGATCAGGGACATCAGCTGGGCAATCTCTGCCTGGAAGGCAAAGGTCTCCACCTCCTCTGCCATGACGTTCTTGGCCTCTGGCATCTGTGTAAGCAAACACATCAATGACAGAATTCAGCAAATGTCTTGTAAATCATAAAGAGTACAAAAAACTATAAAAACCTTCTCATGATCACCTTATAATCACATTGTTTTATTACTCTCTAACCTCTCCTTTTTTTCTCATACTCTAAATGTGCACTGGAGTTCTTAGGATATTGTGAACTCGCAAATGAATCTAGTGATAATTATTAATTATTATCTAATCCCATTCCTGCGGCACACGGTAACATGTAGGATACTGTTGACTAACAATGCTTGAGCGGAGTGGACCAAATGGCTGACTGAGAAAGACGGCTGCAGCTGGAGACAGCTGAAACCATTTCTCCAGTCTCTGAGACCAGCTGCCATGCCTCTGACCTGTCAATCAAACCACACTCTGTGAAGATGAAGGCAGGGGAGTCATGTGGCCAGCACTTACAGTTCCCATTGAGCTATTTCATACATCTTTAGATTGATTTTTGCATGATTTTAATGTATTTAGTCAGATTTAGAGGATTAAATTGCAGCTTTAATGTGAGTTCCATTAGTGAAAACCTCAGCATCTTATGCATATAGGCCACATGTGACAATGACCTCCTTAAATTGTATCCTTGTATTTTACAATAATCAGACAATATGAATAATCTCTTATAAATTGTAGTAACTTGCATAGTTTATTAACTGATTAGAGTCATAAGGCCCTCTGACCCTGTGGTGCCTTTTTGGCTGTGACTTTGAGCCATGCTGTCAGCCATGTGCTCCAAGCAAAACTAATCCACCAAAGCATTTTAAACATCTGAAGCATTTTATAACGTTTCTTAATCCTACCTCTCTTTCTTTGATGCAAAAACAGATCATCAAATCAAATACATTCAACTTTCTAGTGGACTAGATAAGACTAGGTTTTATGAATAATTCCAATTAATTGTGCTGAAATACCACAACAAATATCCTGTTAAAATCCCTATCTCTTATTATTTCAATGTTCCAATTTAATCATGTTTGGTTAAGACATTTATTTAATTAAAACTATATATTGTACAATATATAATTCATTTTCACTCTGTACCTAGTATAGTTAGAGAAAATTTGAAAGTTACCTTTTCACTTGGAATGGATCACTTCAGAAAAGCCTCAGTATAATAGCTCTGCTGGGAATAGTCCTTGGTGTTCTGGTAGATGTTCTCTCACTCCTTCTGCAAAGATGCCGGCCGGCTTCTCTCTTTTTATACCTCGGGCATGCTTTTCTCGAGACATCCATTCAGAAGGTTCCAGAAAGATCGCTCTCTTCAGTATACGGGGGAAGCGTAGAAAGGGGCGGTGAGAGGTGGGCCGCCCGGGTGTCCAATGCCACAGCCTGCATCTGTCCTTGTAGGGGAGTGAGATCACAGAGGGTGCCTGTCACTCATGGAAGGAACCTTCCGGATAGCAGGGCCACATACGCCTGTCAACGTTGCAGCTGGTTCCTAGAAGGACCACCTGCTTGGCGGCACCTCACCACCAGAGAGACATAGACCAGACCAGACCAACAGGCCTCAAAGAGAGATAAGTCTGTTATAGTGTTAGTTAGCAGCAGTTGCTGGCCCTCTCTTAACTTTTGCCACTTGTCTTTCAGGCCATGAAAGTTGACACTGTTGCATGTGGCGCAAACCGAAACAATACACTTTTTCTCTTTTTAATGGAAAGTTTATTCATGTTACTCAATGTACATGATTGTACATGTACAATGCATTGATGCAACGCATGATTACTTTAATCTTGTTTGGTTTTATTTGTATTCATCTCCCCAAAAAATTCCAAGTTAGATCCATAACCTACTTGAAGCCTTAAAAGTGGTGGTTACAGGTTGCCTACTTCACTGGAAATATGTCACAAAGAAATGGGGCGGTGCTTCGCATGTCTGATAGCAGAAGGTCCTAGAATCTCTCCTGTGCACGCAGTTAGCGGCCAGAGGATGGCGCTGTTCAATGAAGGACAGATTCTTATGACTCTTCAATGGAAACTATAGTAAACCTTACCAGAGACCCCTTCACAACGAGATGAATACAGACGAACCCTGATATCTGGAAGTTCATCAATCTGTTTCAACAATAGGTGGAATTCGTTTCGTTATAAGTCCGTAACAGAGTGAATAGGCCTAATTATCTTAGTTACAATCGATGTTAGTGTAGTGCCTCACGGGCGATGTACACGTTTGCACCTGTTAAGTCTCTAAAACACATACGATCCATTGGTATAACTATAATCTAACCTCGCCCGCCATAAATTCATATTTATTTCAGGTACACCCGGCTCTTAACCACGATACGTTCTTTCACAGAAGATATGATGGGCTGCTGTGCACAATATGTTACCATATATGAACTCTCGTTGGCTGCTTAGGAAGTTCACAAATTTGCAATATTTGAATCCAATCCCTAAGCCTATACATGTTTACATGACAGAAGACTGGCGGTGGATGTTCATTTGTTTCATGCATCTGAAATGCAAATGTATCTACATGTAACAGTAATATCAAATACGGGCTGGATTATATTAGTTTAAGCCGTCAAGCTATGTGCAAAGCCCACCCGACCCCAAACTGTCCAACGCAAACCATGTGACCTGTTGACCTGGGCATGATGCGCAAGCGTAGCGAGTAAGATCCGGGCTCCAGGCAGGATGAATGCAAATGTCCAAGATGGCGGTGGAGGGAGGAGGGAAGGAGATGAACGAAATTAAAACTCAATTCACCACTCGGGAAGGTGTCTACAAACTCCTCTCGCACTCCGAATACAGCCGTCCTAACAGAGTGCCTTTCAATTCGCAGGGCTCGAATCCGGTCAAAGTCTCCTTCGTAAACGTCAACGACCAGTCCGGTAACGGCGAGAGAATCTGTTTCAATGTGGGCCGGGAACTCTACTTTTATATTTACAAAGGCGTGAGAAAGGTAAAGCTCATGACATCACATATCAGTATACCGCGTCATGGCACCTATGTGTTCAAAGTTTGTGTGTCTTCTCTGTAGAATTCTTGGTCTGATTTACCATATTCACTGTGTGTTTCAAAGTGAAACAATCGTGCCTAGTTTGTTGTGATCGCACCTTGCGAAAGGAACAGTGATAATGCTGGTGGTCCTGTCCCAACTTCGGCAAAACAGTGTAGTGAACACCGTGTGACAGTCCAACTTCATGTAATTTGGCTGACGAGTTGCCTCTCACCCACCTGTGGGTTGCACCTGAAACACTTAGCGAATGTCATCTTGGCTATCACTTGCCCCCGAGTCTGTAATTTTAACCTTGGGTGCTCGGGATATGTCAGGCTCCACTTAATGCCTGTTGCAGGCTTCAAAGGGGGTTTGTCTGTGTTCAGATGAGCAACAATGAAGAGTGTAAACGGCTGCCTTTCCGTGCTTGGTTTTAGACTATATGCAAATTGTAATGTGTTGTCGGCGCTGAAGAAACGCAGAGTGGAGAGCACGGACAGTAAAAAGGGCGAGGGCAGACACTTGAGTAGGTGCTGACGGTGCAAAAAAAGAGAAGAAAGACTGACTTGTCACTTCCGTCCAAGGCCTACATGACAACAAATGCGCTTGTCAAAGGGCAGGATTCCTGTTTACTGTTCTTCGGTGCCTTATAGTAAAGAGTTGTTATGCCCAACATGGGAATCTCCAAAACATTGAAACAACAGTTTCCTCAGTTATTCGTTTTCTGGCGTATTATTATTATTTTTTTTTTTCAGAGTGTAATTCCAGACTTGTTGTACTGATATATTGATTAGGTTGAGCTCATTGTCAGAGTCCAGATAATTCTTCCACCCTAGCATCTGAAACTTGGGTGACACAGTGCAGCTATGTGCTGGATGATGTCATAACCAGTATAGTGTGTTGACTCGCCTGTCATTGTAATAGGATATAGGCTCATTGTTTAATGTCTGTTTGCTGAAGGCGTTGTATGTACTCCCTTTCACTTCAAATGTCACGATCGGATTTACCCAGTGGTGCCCAAACTCTTTTCATGTGAGCAGAGACGGACTTGGCTTGTTCTAAGAGTTTGTGTAGGTTTAATCAGCGCCAGCAGAAGCATTCATCCATCTGTTTCTTGCCTCCTACTTGTTGGCTTCCCAGCCAGATTGGCTCTGTCGGTGCTCATGTCATCGACACAGTGCATGGACAAAGAAAGGATGCGGAAAAAGGTCCTGTCCTCCCCTGTTGCATATGAGTGTGTTGTGTTTTATCAGCTCGAGGGGCTTGAGTGTTATCGGCTAATTTGACGAGGAGATTTAGTTTGGTCGGCCAAGCATTGACCTCTAATGACTGGAGTCAAGATCCAACCTCAGTCAGCCTAGATGCAGAGTTTGGGAGCTGGCAAACTCTTTTTCCATAATGATGCTCAGGACTGTGATGGTCAGCACGTTAGCATGTATTTTACAAGGCCTCTCTGCATTGAAACACACTGATGTGTGTGAGCAGGGTGCTGTTGTCCCATGATGCATCATCTATGGGAAAAGCCTCCATTGCAGCATTTTGGGTTTCCTCAATATGGCGCCCTTTAAGCATCCAGGAAGCTGTTTCAGGAAGGTCATCATGTCGTAGTGTGGTGGCAGGTTGTGTTGTACGTCACTCTGTAACGCTCGGCGGCCACAAGGAAACACTCCTTGTGTATCCAGAACTTAAAGGGCAAAGCTGAAGTCATGTCATGTAATGGTTAAGTCTTCAATGTGATGCACATTTGGGTCTTCAATGTGATGCACATAGACCTGCATGTTATGGGCCTGTGTTACTTTGTTCAGTTTACTGTAAAGGTGCATAGTTTTCCAGCACGTATCCCTCTGAGATCCTCAAGTCTGAGACCTCTGAAGATGTTTTTCAAGATATCTGGTTTGTGTGTGACCCCTGCTGGTGGGCCAGCATACTGCAGGCCTCAACCTACGTTCCCCTCTGAGGCTCCTTTTCTGTGCTAATGATGCCTTTTCACATTTCATTACCGTCAACTGTGAGCCACTGAAACCGGAGCCCTGGTAGAGCCAAAATGTCAAACTGGTCTCTGACTCTGTGCCACTCTCTGCAGCCCCCCGGGCAAGCTGTGCTATGATGACGTCCATGACACTTTATCCTGACGGAGGCGCTTTGTGATGGCCGTCTGTGAACTGACTAGGGATTTTGACCCGTCCTGTTTGCACTCGCACACAGGAAGTCTTGAGTTTGACCTTACCTGACAGACGCAGATGAAGGCTTAGCCTTGTTCCTCACCTGTCACAAGACGTTGTCTTCAGTCCACGCTGCATACTCAGTGTGGGCTTACTGTGAGGTTTCATTCACACATGCCTAAATGGTTGGTTGTTTGGTTCAGAATGTTTTATTATTCATGTTGACCAACATGACCTCGTTGGGTGAGAAAGAGAAGGAAATGGCATGGGTGCTTTATTTAGAAACACTTCTCTTTCATCATCTATTATTTGTGTGAGTGTGTCTGTGTGTGTGTTTGTTTAATACACAAGTGCATGAGAGGGAAATACAGTTTTATCATACATACTTATCATTTGTTTGTGTGTCTGTGTCTGTGGTATATATATTTGTATATGTACACGTGTGTGCGTGTGAGAGAGAGACTGTGTGTGTGTGTATATATATATATATGTGTATATGTACACATGCGTGTGAGAGAGAGACTGTGTGTGTGTGTGTGTGTGTGTGTGTGTGTGTGTGTGTGTGTGTGTGTGTGTGTGTGTGTGTGTGTGTGTGTGTGTGTGTGTGTGTGTGTGTGTGTGTGTGTGTGTGTGTATATGTACACGTGTGTGTGTGTGTGTGCGTGTGCGTGTGTGAGTGACAGAGAGAGCGATAGCCTGTGTGACCCAACCTGATCTCCCAACCTGAGTGACCCTCTGCACAATATATATATGTAGGCAAATACGCAACACGGTTTGCTTTCTCAAGCAACTTACATCACCCTTGTGTGTGTGTGTGTGTGTGAGTGCATGTGTGTGCGCACAGATATGCATTCATATTCTTTTTCATTTCTGAGGTGAGTCTTGACTTTTGTTGTGTGTGTGTGATGTTGTAGAGATTAGGATCTGAGAGGAGAGAGAAGATGTGCACTTTACAAAGCGAACATCACCCTTTTCTGTGCGTGTGTGTGCTTAAATGCTTACTAACGTGTGTGTGTGTGTGTGTGTGTGTGTGTGTGTGCGTGTGTGTGTGTGCGTGTGTGCGTGTGTGCGTGTGTGCGTGTGCGTGTGCGTGTGCGTGCGTGCGTGCGTGTGCGTGCGTGTCAGGCTGCAGACCTCAGTAAGCCCATAGACAAGCGGATCTATAAGGGGACGCAGCCCACATGCCATGACTTCAACCCTCTGACCGCCACGGCCGACAGTGTCTCGCTGCTGGTGGGCTTCTCTGCTGGCCAGGTGCAGCTCATCGACCCCATCAAGAAAGAGACCAGCAAACTGTTTAATGAGGAGGTGAGTCCACACACACACACACACACACACACACACACATCACTTAAGGTGATTAGTGGTGTTTTGCCAGTGAATATTGAAGAATTGTTCATCAAAAAGGCTGTGTATTCAATGAGTCCGAAAGCATCCAAAGACAAACAAACAAAATCCTCCTGTCAAAAAGGAAACAATCAGAGAAGCTTTTCAATGGGGGAACTAAAGCAGCCTGACTTACCTTCGACAGGTGAGCCATGCCCAGGTGTTGTTGGTGGACCCTTTTGTGTGAATGTGTGAATAATGAATGAAGTGCTCTTATCCGGTTGCATGGCTGAACCATTTAGCAGAATTTAGCCTCCCCCTCAGCAGCAGACAGGGCTCAAGCCATTCCACCAGAGTACAGCTTAAAAGATTTTGGTGGTGTGACTCAGTTTAAAAGGTTTCAGTGGTGTGAGCCAGTGTCTGTCTGTGCTGCCCAGTGGGCATCTTAAAAGGTAATAGTGGTGTGAGCCAGTGTCTGTCTGTGCTGCCCAGTGGGCTTCTTAAAAGGTTTCAGTGGTGTGAGCCAGTGTCTGTCTGTGCTGCCTAGTGGGCATCTTAAAAGGTTTCAGTGGTGTGAGCCAGTGTCTGTCTGTGCTGCCCAGTGGGCATCTTAAAAGGTAATAGTGGTGTGAGCCAGTGTCTGTCTGTGCTGCCCAGTGGGCATCTTAAAAGGTTTCAGTGGTGTGAGCCAGTGTCTGTCTGTGCTGCCCAGTGGGCAGCAGGGAGGAAGCATCACACAGTCTCTCTCTCATCAGCTCACTATGTCCCAGAATCCCATCTGAGAAAAGGGTGCTATAAGCCAGAGGTCACAGTAGCAGTCATTCACCAAGTTGTGTGTGTGTGTGTGTGTGTGTGTGTGTTCGCATGCATGTTTGTGTGCGTGCTTGTGTGTGTGTCCCAGTGATCTCCACTGATGTGCTCTGCTGCTCTCTGTATCTCCTCCTCACAGTGGTTGCTTTAACAGTCGTTCACTGAGGCTGACATGTGGGACTTCTTCATACATGCTCACAGGCGTGTGTGTGTCTGTGTTGCCTGTCTGACATGTGTTCCCCCCCCCACACAGAGGCTGATTGATAAGACTCGTGTGACGTGTGTGCGGTGGGTGCCGGGCTCTGAGAGCCAGTTCCTGGTGGCCCATGCCAGCGGCAGCATGTACCTGTACAACGTGGATCACGGTTGCGGCACTACTGCGCCCCACTACCAGCTCCTGCGCCAGGGCGAGGGATTCGCCGTGCACACCTGCAAGAGCAAGCAGGCGCGGAACCCGTTGCAGCGCTGGACCGTGGGCCACGGCACTCTCAACGAGTTCGCCTTCTCGCCCGACGGCAAACACTTGGCCAGCGTCAGCCAGGATGGCTTTCTGCGCGTGTTTGGCTTTGACGGCGCCGAGCTGTACGGCTCCATGAAGAGTTACTTCGGCGGCCTGCTGTGCGTGTGCTGGAGCCCCGACGGCCACTATGTGGTGGCCGGCGGCGAGGACGACCTGGTGACTGTGTGGTCATTCGCCGACTGCCGGGTGATTGCGCGCGGCCACGGCCACAAGTCGTGGGTGAGCGTGGTGGCGTTCGACCAGTGCACCACCAACATCGGCACGGACGGAGATGCGCCGGCCGAGTTCAGTGGCAGTGACGACGACTTCCAGGACCAGCAGCACTTCGGCGGGGGATGCAGGGGCCGGGAGCGAGCCAACAGTGCCCAGTCACACCTCTCCAAACGCAACTCCACCGATGGCCGGGGCCTGAGCGGCTCTTACCGCTTCGGCTCGGTGGGGCAGGACACCCAGCTGTGCCTCTGGGACCTGACGGAAGACATCCTGTACCCCCTGCCCCTGTCTCGCACACGGACTCATACCAACGTCATGAGCGCCACCACCACCAACCCCCCCAGCAGCACAGCGGGCACCAACGGCAGCGGCAGCACCAGTAGCGGCAGCGGGGACAAGACGGGCACGTCGTCCCTCGCCCAGACCAACTGCCTCTCCAGCCCTCTGCCACGCTCCAACAGCCTGCCACACTCCACCGCACCACCAGGGGGCAGCACCCCCAACAGCCACCCCAAGGCCAGCAGCATCATAGACAGCGCGCTGATCGCCACGGGCGTGCACAAGTTTGCCACGCTGGCGCTGCACGAGTCGCGCAAAGAGCGCCACCACGACAAGGAGCACCGGCGCAACCACAGCGTGGGCTACATCGCCAGCAAGAGCAACGACAAGCTCAACCAGCTGAGCGGCTTGCGCTCGGCCGCGGGCACCGTGGCGGCGGCAGGCAGGACACTGGGCACGGGCCTGTGCCCGCGCATGGAGGAGGTGCCCCTGCTGGAGCCATTGGTGTGTAAGAAGGTCGCCCACGAGAGGCTCACCGTGCTCATCTTCCTGGACGACTGTCTGGTCACCGCTTGCCAGGAGGGGTTCGTCTGCACATGGGCAAGGCCCGGCAAGGTGGGAAGCATCATCGCATCAGATTCCACTGGGGTTCTCTGTGTGTGTGTTTGGGTTTTAAACATTTTTCTTTTCACAAATTCTGTACAAACCCATATGATAAGATGAAAGAAGAGAAAAAATATATTGGTAACGCTTTACTTTAGGGAACAAATGTTAATCATCAACACATAACTAATTACAGCTGTATTAGTGCACAATAAGATCTCCACTAAGCACCATTAGCCATTATTCAGTATTTGTTATTCTAATTGAATAGCTAATTTATTCTTGGTACATCCTTAATGGCCAACTAGTTGGCCTTAACGTAAGCTAACTGATATGTAATAAGAATAAAAAATGAAGGTTCATACATTTTAACATACTGTCTAAATATGCCTCTTATAATGGCAGAATAGTTCTCTTATAATGGCAGAATAGTTGTAGAATTGGTATTCCTATCTGCAAACTTTACTTTACCAACAAACAAACTTTACCAACAAGTCCATCTTGTAGTCTCACAAGACAGATACATCTGTCAGGACCTGATAGAGGCTTAAGGCTTTGAAAAAGGTCTCTGTCTTGTGGAAACACAGGATGGTTACTTTGGAGGGGTGTGGTAGGGTACCATGAGGGTACTCATGTTGTGTGTGCTGAGAAATTGTCTTTTTTAATCGAAATAAAGGATTTCATCCTTTATATGTTGAAAACTATCAGTCTTCACCTTATAAGGGAGCTGTTTTAAAGGAATAATGAGATATTTACAATTAATTAAGGATTAATGTGTCTAGTCATAGTGGGCCATTTTCATAATTTCAGTCTGATTATATGTGAGGAAAGTAATTCCATCTTATGTGGGGTGAGTAATGAAAATGCCCACATGCGTTCCAGGCCGCCTCGGAATGTGGTCCATGGAATCGGCTCTCTATGCGTGTTGGGGGCATTCACACCTGTACTTAGAGCTGTCTGCTTGTGATCAGCTCGCCCGAGACGCATGTTCATTCCAGTTGTGAACGGGGCACCTGCAGAAGATCACATGCTGAAGCTCCCAATATCCCCAGACCCACCCAGACATTTCAGAAATCTTGAATTATTCAGGAAGAGTGAGCTACCAATGCTGTTGTTTTAAAAATAACATGAAATCCTGCAGTGCAGGGCCTGGTTGGCTGAAGCAGTCCTCTGTGTGGTCCTATTAGGACTTCCATCATCACAGCTTCATATGCTGTGGCAGTACTAGCTCAGTTATTCTTCTCCTTTTATGGGAACATTAAAATGTCACCCTCTATTATGCATAATAAACTTACAAAAGACAAATTGCATGTGATGATTAAGGTCATATCATTAACAACAATAATGAAAATTAACATTTTATTGATGTAGCACTTCTCAACAAATAGATACAATAGTGAATAGTCCAATGAGCAGTAAGAGCGGCCGCAGAGACCGACAGTTGTAAGTCCTTCAGCATCGCTCCAAGGGACCAGCAGGAGTCTGTGAGCAGAGCTCAGCCTCACTGACTCTTTCACATGGCCATTTGATGACTTTGTCCTTCTCTTTTGTCCCACACAGGGCCTTCTCTCATCCCAAAACCCAGGCAACTCTCCGAGTGGGACTGTAGTATAGCGTCCTGGTGGTGTGGTGTGCTGTGCTGTGCTGTGGTGTGCTGCTAGGCAAGGCTCCACGATGCAGGGACGGGTCGGACAGACCTGGTCCACCTAGGGCCTACGGATGTGGGCCAGAACCCTCCTCCACCGGCCCCCGCCCGTCTCACAGTCCCAGGTTGCCGCTGGAGGGGCACCAGGCCAGGAGAGCGGGCAGAGCCAGCGAGGGAAAGGAGGGCACTGGTGCCAAGCGCGGTGCGCTTATAGACATAACGGCAAAAGGGCCCCTGGAAGTCCTCCGACCGTCTGCGGAGAAGATGACGAGGAGAATCTCACCCTTTTTTAGTTTAATTTTAAAAACCTTCTTTTCAGTTGGGCTTATTTACCCCATATTGTTGTCACTACCACTCCTTCCTTATTTCCTGTTTGTTTTTAGTTTTTTTCTTCTTTTTGTTTGTCTTGTTTCTGTTAGTTGTGTGTGTGAGACACTGTGCTGTGGTTCGCGGACGTTCATGATGTTGTCCTCTACTATAAGGGATGCTTGAGGTCGGACAGGTGTGGAAAAGAGGAGAGCTCATATTTATAAACACACCCTAGCAGCTCAAGCCTGTTTGCACTGATCTACTCAATGTGTGTGTCCAGAATGTCGTTATGATGGAACAAAAGTCCCTTAAAGACTACTGTGCTGGCACTGAGGGTCCATGAGAAGACAGTTCCTTCTGTGAGATGGATCATGCAATCATATATATATATATATATATATATATATATATATATATATATATATTTTTTTTTATTAATATGAAAGGAGAAAATGTTTGCACTTAACAGTTTGCAACAGCAGAAAGGCTTTAGAATATTGGAAGTGTGAAAGGCCTCTCTGACAAGGTTGTTTAAAGTATAAATAGATTTAAGAAATATTTGTATCTATGGAACATTTATTTTAATATTGTGTCAGATAAAGAAATGGTCTGCATTGTACATGTAAATATTGAAATTCAAGGATTTATGGGTTGAAATCATTATTACACTAGATAGGTCCATTTCTGAAAAATATTGAGATTTCTAATGCAGATGGATATATATGCATACACACACACACACACACACACACACACACACACAATAATATTAAAAGAATATTGAATATGCACGTTGGTTGTTTCTTTGTGTTGCACAAAATGAATTCACCCATAACATAAAACATCCACATGGGTAAGAGCTATTTAAATATCTGCAATATCTGAGGTTACGTAAGTAGATGTTTGAGCCAACAAATCCATCCACATATGCTCCTCATGAGCCCTCACTGTGTGAGTTTGAAGAACTGAAGACCAAACATGTGAAGACCAAAATGTAAGATGTGAATACCCACACTTTAATCTCTATGACCTCGTCACAAGTCTCTCAGCCCACAGAGCAAGCGTTTCTGCTCGCCTGATTATTTTACGATATTCTGGCGTCTTCGGATGTTTTTTTTCTTCTTCTTCAAGCTCCATCAGTAGTGTCACCAAGGGTCACTGACTCTCAGTATGATGCGCCCTTACTGGGGCACGGTACGCCGTAGTATCTGGGACTAGCAGTCTTGATCTGCAGGCATGGACACACGCTGCCTTCCTCTAAGCGGAGCTAGTTGATGAACTGACCAGGAGACAGATGACCTAGAACAAGGGTTCCCCATTCAGTTCGTTAATTTTCTCCTGCACAGAAAATGTTCTATCCATCCCCTGCTTCGAGCCTTTCTAATTGTTATTAGTGGAACGTTAATGGTTTTGATTGGCTAAAGTGGCTTGGTTGGCTTATCAGGTATGCAGTGCAGTGCAGGGCATGATGGGAATGGGATGGGGGAGAGGGCGGTGGATTGGCATACCCTAGAATGAGTAGTTTGCCATGGATAGCTCTTGTACCATGTACTACAGCCTGCCTCCATTTGTCCTGAGTCCAGACACCCACAAGCAGCCCCCTTTTGTAATTTACCTGAGTGGATTTCTTAACGCAATGGTGGGTTGGTAGCACTCTGCTGTTTTATTCTGCTGATAGACCGGTGTTACAACCATGCAGGCTGTTCTCTCCAACATCGACTGGTGCTTTAGATTCCAACATCAATACTAATCAGTGGGTCGTGGAGCATTTAAATCACGGCAAGCTTTATCAGAAGAGCAGACCCAGCTGTAAATCTGATGGCTGATTTGCATTTTATAATACATTAACTAAATAAATATAATAAATAGAATACATTCAATAACAGTGTCATTGCATCACTGTTGACACTGACAGAGCTGTCGGTGCTGACGTCACACAACCTTACTGAGCATCCTCTCTCACTCTGACGCCATGGATTACTCTTGAGAGTTGATTTACCCCAAACAGTCTCTTAATCAAATACCGTCTCTGCCTTAGAGGCAAAGTCCATGATTCTCTGCCTTAGAGGCACAGTCCATGATTCTGACGAGTGGTTGTTGATATTTCAGCTCAGAAGCCATTTAAATGACACCCCTCCCTTCTGTGCTCATGAAGCAACATGTTAATTGGCTGGAATTGTTCACCAATTGTTCATCCAAGCCACTATGTTTGTTTCCCATTTACAGAGCCAGGACTGTACAAACCCCAATGTTTTTTGAGTCACACACAGACAGAACGGATAGCTAGAGGACCGTGAGTGGCAATTCGCCGAATTTCACAAAAAGTGTATTTTATTAGAATCATGGACTACTCCTTTAACTCATGGACACCTTAAAGTGCAGGTCATTGGGCCTCTCATCTCTCGCCAGCTCTCTTCACAACAGATTCAGCTGGTCCACCGCGCTGCAGAGGGCCAGCCCAGGCCATACCTCACGGTCCTGCAAAAGCAAGGCAAGCAAATAGTATATGTGCAACTACACTAGCTACTATTTCAGTTCCTAATCATTAATCTTCCAGTGGAAGTGGATCTGAGCTCGTTATGTGTCCTGAAGCAAACTCTGCAGATCTGTGAATTTTTTTTCTCTTCCTTAATCCTGCAGGAACCTAGCAGGAAGCAGGAGTGTGTGTTCAGCAGTGGGAGAAACCTGGCGCCAGGGTGTGGGGGGGGGGGGGGGTATGAATTCTAGCTGCTGCAGTATTTCAGAGTAGGAATGAACACACACTGGTGGGGGAGAGCATCTGTTCTGTGTGTGTAAAGACTGTAGAGCATTATAGTTGTCTGCTCCTTATCTGCTACACTGGAACTAAAGGTGTGTGTGTGTGTGTGTGTGTGTGTAACTAACAGGGGGTGGGGCGGGTCTTTTCCACTGGTGACACGACTGCCCAGGATTCAGTTTTGAGGTGCCAGACTCCACTTAAGTGGCTGTTTTGAATGGCTGGCTGGATTGTTGGTTTGTGCAGGACCGGAACAGTCGTCCAACCACAGGCCGATCATTTTACCTCCAAAAGGTGATGTTGGAATCATGTGTGCTTGGCAGGTTGAAATGTAGTTGATTATGTTGAGAGGTAAACATCCATGGAAAGTCCACGACTCGGAATGAAAACACCAATGTGACGTTCTCAAGTACACAGTATAAAAACACTAGAGCAAACATAATGTGAAGTGTACTAACCAAATACCTGGTACACGTTAATCCACACTGGTTCAAAAATAGGCTGAAGTGCATTTGCAACAGGAGTAGCTTTCAATGGAAATTTCGAGTACCTCTCCCACAGTTAGTCAATGCCTCTTACATAATGTCCATCATCGACTGTTTGATTCGGATTCTACCTTCCTGGGCTTTCCTGTAGGATTTGTGGAACATCACAGCCAATTCAAGGAAGAAAAACAGCTCTATTAGGCAGTCTACACACTGTTAGTCTCCCCCCTTACGTACGTATGTACGTACACACACATATCCTTCTCACAAACACATTCATACTATTTCTGGCTTGACCACCATATGTATACAATCTAAAGGTATTTACACACATACACAGTACAGCTATATTTACCTATATTTTTTTTTAACTGCTGCTGAAACATCACAGCTGTGCATAATCTAATTAGCTCATTGGCTGCCCCTTCTCCACATCTAACAAAACATTAGCATGGCGCACTCCCTGGCTGATCTTACCCACTGAGACAGGCAACGGTCCTCCCATTGGTCAACTGAGACAGCTAGCGGTCCTCCCATTGGTCCACTGAGACGGGCAGCAGTCCTCTCATTGGTCCAGGCCCTGGGTTGATTGCTGACCTAGTTGGTGATTCAGCTGTGGCCTCTGTGAGGTCACTTGACCAATCCCCAGTCCTACCACGCCAATCACATGCCTCTTGTTCTGCCTTTCACAGAACCTGAACGCCTTCAGGCCCAGAGGACTTGCACTTAAGACACATTAGAGGGAGTACAATAAAACTTGTTCTCGGACATGGCTTTGGAGAAAATGTCCCCCCATCCAGACGAACAGGGTCACTTTTTTCACAAACTTGACATCTTCAGTGTGAGTGGCCAGTCAGGGGTCCCAGCAAGCGACAGGAAAGCTGTGCATGGCTTATTACGAGCTCAAACATTTATGGATACACTATGATTGAACATATAGGTCTACACACCGACACTGACTTACCGGAGTTGTAACAGTCGAAAGCAAGTTTGCTTTGATTTGGCTTTCAGCATTATCATGCATCCTTACTGGGTTCACACACCATGTGGAATGTTTGATGTAGGAGATCCAAAGCTGTCTGATGCTATTCTGTCAATATCAGCACGTGTGATGAAGTCTAACTATGTTGAATTGCAACAAAAAGATCATAATATCACAAACATTTAACCTAGCCTGGGTACAAAAAAATGTAAATGGCAACCTTTAGAAGTGCCCTAACAGGCAATACACCCCGGTCCTATGGTCTGCTTTGAAGAAACACACCCAAAAACAAAGGAATCGATACCATCACAGGCAGGTGTCAAGAGAAGCCCTGTGTTCAGAAGTACAAGGATTTAAAACACAACCAATCCACTCAATCCGGGCACCAGAGATCAGCAGAGTTGACACGGTCTTTGTATCGACACCCTGTACATCTAATTAAATGGAGTTCTATTGGCAACCCTCTTCCTTTTCACAGCTCCCTGCTTGTGATGTTGAAGGAATCTGGAATCTGCTGGCAAACTAAAAGCACACTTGTGCAAAATGGGCCAAAGGGACCGTCCCTCAGGAGCATGTTTGATCTCAGCAAATCTACGTGATTTAAATACCTCCGGATTAATTATGCACCACATGCTCGGCCCTCGCAAGAGATCGGGGCTCATTTGAAATGTAAAAATATGCCCACTCCCATGAGGCTCGGTACAATTCTTGAGCAATTTTAACTGAACCAGTGACCCAACTCTTGTTGGATTATTGATGTGTGTTCAGCCCAGTCATTCTGAGTGCCCTGCCAAGATCATCCACTACTCTGCATTCGTGTCAAGGATACTACATTTAATTAACGCATTTCCAAACGCTGCAAAACTTTAATATGTTTGTCTTTGTCTTGTCAGTTTACTCAGGACAGAGATGTTTAAACTCAAGTGTAGATGATTAAAGCAGGCTTATGGTAAGCCACTCACAGTGATCTTATCCAGAGACATGCTTCTGGACGGAGAGATGCCGCATCTTTCAAAAGACACTCATGACTAACAGCCCAAACCCACATACTTTTATTTGGAACAGTCCAATAAAACAGGCAATATGAAGAAAAGGATTCTTTTAAAGGCTTTCTGTTAAAGAGGATGCAAAAAACAATCAAACAAACAAACAAACAAACAAACAAAGGTCAGATAAGGTCACTGTAGTCGCAAGTAGCTCTTGCAGAGTTCATGGTCCCTGATGTCCCCCCAGCCTCCGTTCTTGACGTGGGGGGCCACTCCCCCGGCCCCGTTGGACGGCAGTCTCTTGGTTATGAGCAGGCTCTTGGGGAAAATCTGGTTCCCGCTGGTCTGGAGAATGTTCTCGATTTTGGTCTTCTGGCCGGTGGGCATGCAGGCGCTCTTCTTGTGGTGCATGCCGCAGTCGCCGGCGTGGAACACCCGGGGCGCCTCGCACACCATCACCTTCCAGAAGGCCGGTAGGCAGGTGACGGTCAGGTGCTGCAGGGACCAGTCCCAGTTGTAGTCGTCGTATATGCAGAAGGCGTCTGTGCACTGGATGAGTTGCTGGTAAGTCTGCCTGAAGAAGGCCATGCCCATGTTGTGCTCAGTAGACTTCCAGGCTTTTACCTCCACGCGGTTGGCCTTGCTGGAGTAGCCGATGTGGCCATAGCTGCCCAAGGACAGCACGTTGCAGTCGGGGCACTGCTCCCTCTTCAGGGGGACCATCATTTTTAGGACGTGGTAGAAGTCAGGAGCCATGTAGTGGTCCTCCTCGATCAGCAAGACCAGTCCCTGGTGGTCCTTCAAGACTCTGACTCTGTCCCACACGAAGTGCAGCTTCCACCACCAGTGGTGCTTGGTCTGGGAGAACTTGGCCTCGCGGTAGTGTCCGAAGGAGTCTGGGTAATCTGCATTGATGCAGCCCATCTTTAGTGCGTCATTCTTGGGGATGTCCCTGGGACAGTCCTTAGGGTCGTTCCCTGGGAACTCCTGGGGGTACAGCTGGACGCTGAAGGGGAAGAAGATCTGGAGTACGGAGCAGAAGTCGATGGAGGCCACCACCTGGTTGATCTCCGGCGACCAGTAGTCATGGCTGAATATCAGCAGAATGCTCTCCACGCCGCGTGCTCTTCTCAGACTGTCCACCAAGAGGCGCAGGTACTCGGGCCGGTTGTGCACCTGCACCACCACCACCAGGTCGTCCTTCTGCCGCACTTTCCGGAACTTTTCCTCGTTCCGAATGGTCTGGTCGAAGTTGAGCTGGAACACAATGCTGCGGTACACCAGCGTGGTGTTGTCCACCTCCGGCTTGGCCACCTTCTCCACGGGCGTCTCGTTGGCCGGCCTTCTGCTGACTGGCACCGTGGTCAGTACCTGCACCTGGACCTGGGCCTGGGCCTGGGGCTGGGGCTGTGGCTGGGCTTGGGCCTGATTGTTGTTGTTGTTACTGCTGCTGCTGCTGCTACTACTACTGCTGCTGCTGCTGCTGCTACTGCTCCTGGCCGGATCACCCTCTTTGGGGATGACGGCCACCTTCCTCTGTTTGCTCCCGTTACTCCACACAGCAAAGCCACAAACGACCACCACCAGCGTCAGTATCACCACCTTTCTCTTGTAGATTCGGAATCTCATGTTAGGCAGTCACCCACCAGAGGGTGGGAGAAGAGACGAGTTGAGTGTAGAAAAAGGAAGGAAGTCAGTAGGCAGGTTGGCTTTCCAAATGTGTCTGCTGTGTGCAGGCTTTCTGTATGAAAATCTTGTTTTTTTCTTTTCCCCAAAAAGTTTCCTTTCACATTTGGAATGTAAACATGGACTCTTAGTGTATTACAAATACTGTATACATCTCCAGTAAGGCATTTTGCTGGGAGTCTGGGGTGACAGGAGGCTTCTGCACACTGAAAAACACATAAAAAAACACAGAGAAATATCATCTGTGTGATCCTCCACCCACAGGTCTTACCAGGTGCATGTTCACAACACTGCTTAACATAATTGATTAATGACCACGTAAAACACAGTATCTATAATGCGAGTTGAATTAAGTAATCACTATAGCGTAAGGGTTTAGGTCTGGACTATAGTATGCCAGCAAAACAACACAAAATATCTTCAATTACTGCTATCCATCATTACTGAATCATAAAACAAACAATCGCAATACAGTGTGATTTAATCCATCATGATTAGTTATATATATATTCTTAACATCCAAAGAGCGTTGTCAAGAACATTTGAATGCATTGTTCTACGATCTGCCAATACTAAATTGGTAAACCTATTTCATAACACTCTTTTTATGCTTTATGCTAAGAAAAGAATTAATGTCGGCACATTGCCTGAAGTAGACCTGAACGAGAGGGAAGACACTTAGGTTGGATGTTTGAATAAGCACACCTTTTTCTATTGGGGGGGCAGACAGCACTGACGAATGTAATTAGTAGTTAAGTGTGTCTCTAATTGGGCGTAACCTTCTAAATGATACAAACACCTTTCATTTGAATTCACATGCATAAACTAGCACCTCACCTACTATTCCGACAATCGACAAACGACTCAAAATATGAGGGAATATTCTGTGGTGACTCAACTGTTGGCTGTTAACGTTAGCTTAATCGATTTAATTCAAACATGTTACTCGTAAGAGGGGTGGCTTAGATCAAAGGAAAATGGTTGGCCTATCTTACGTATTCGACACAAGTAAATAAATCAGACGTCATTTTACCAAACTGAAGTTAAATACACGTTAGGTGATAGTTTTGCTGGGCCCTGCCAGCCGTGACAGCTTGAGAGCAATGTGCCTTGTGCATTAACGTTACCGTTACTAGACAGATGTGAAAAGAATCTGACTAATTCAATAATAACAATCTAACCCAGGAAATATGTGGGAGTTGACGCATGATATTACTCAAAAAGTGTATGTCCATGAGTGTGTTGTGACAACCACGCCGTCCAAGATGAACAGGATCTTACAAAATCTAAAGGTGCCACGCACCGAGGCGCAAGATTCACTTGCAACCAGCTAACAAGTCATTTATCAGAAGCACAAGCAACACCCGATAAACAATTACTCCACCGAGGGTGGCTACATTACAGCCATATACAACCAATATTACTATTTGGGGAAGCATTCTACGACAGCTAGATCAGTAAAACATCAATGAATATCTTGTGTAAAGATATGTCATGCAGCAGTGAAATGCAGACATTACCAACAGATGCCCTGCAGTTCGCTGTTACATTCGCTGGCATGACACACTCTTGGCATGACAGCAAAGAAACAGCGTTAGCTAGCTATGTGCATTACTGGCTAATGTTAGCGTAATCAGTGAGTGGGTATCATCACGACATAGCGGTGCACGTTAGCTAATACTTGACAAATAATAATCGACAGCAAGATATGTCGCAATCAGTTCCTTAAGGGAAAGAAAAACAAAGCTTTCACAGTGACTTACCGCCGGCGTGGGCGTGCGGCAAGGTTTTCGAAAGCAGCTTCAACAACGCTGTGATATGAAATATGCATTTAGCTCCATTGTGTCTCTACTTTGCACTATTTCGATATCTAGTTATAATATGATGCTGGAACAGCTCTGGAACCACTGCCGACTTATTTCCCACAATGCACTACACCTCTGGGGGCGGGGGAAGGGGAGGGGGTGTATATTGTACAGCAAACAGAAAAAGCCCTGGGCAGGATTTCAGAAACGGCGAAACTTCCACCCGTCCTCTTCAACCTCGTTTTCCACCGCACCGCTCCCTCGGAAGATGCACGAACAATAAAAGCCTACTGCCTGCTAATCTGATCTATTACTAATTAAGATATAGATCAGCGAGCCTGACCCATCCAGTATCTGGCCTGAAACATCGCTCCCTTTGTTCATGTTATGTATTTGGTCATGGTGTAAATCTTCCATATTGTATGGCTTTATGGCATCACCAGTAGCGCTCCCCTCGTAAATGTTGTTTTTCTGCTATTTGAAGGACGAGCCAAAGCACTGCTCCGTCTTATTTATTTCAATACTAAACTCCCGATTGGCATTGAATATCTAGAGCAAGATAAAATATTTATGATTGTGTTACTCGTTGGAATGGAAAAGTCAAAACAAAAATAAACATGTATGTTAAGAAATTAGGCAACCATAATATTTTATTAAACAATTGGGAATATTCTTGTCGTTCTATGACGGAATTAATATAACCTATGCAAATCTTACCTTGTAACTTTTTTAGTGTTGAAAAAAACATTTTATCATTGCAAAGTGTTCTTGATCTCGAAGGCCTCTATAGGACAGGCTTGGCAGATGTATAGGCTACACATTCATGCTTTACAATAGGCTCTCTGTTCAGATTGTAACCCCAAGAGACAAGTGCTTGTGTTATTGTCTGCTACTGAGATTGTATGCCTCTTTTAGGTTTATCCTCTACATATTCAGACACAAGTTTTATTTTTTCCATAAACTTTAACATTCTGGCTTAATGATACAGGCTGCATGTTATTAGACAGTCTGAATGTTATTATTAAACACTCCATATATAAACGGATGCTATTGTGATAATAAAAAAAAAGACTCTAAAATATCTTTATAGTACTCTGAATCACATAGTTTAACATCATATTACCTATTATTTTGACAGGCCTGTAGCTCAGTGGTAAGAAAGGAGGGTTTGACGCTGCAATATGTCTTCCAAACCAGTAGAGGACAACTGCTAGTTTTTATTGGTTGTCCTCTGACGTCGCGAGGAAGAAAGTTATTTCCTTTGCGCATGCGTGCTGGCCTTTCTTTCTTTTCGACTTACTAAACTAGAGGGACAAGATGGGCCACCAGCAGCTCTACTGGAGTCACCCGAGAAAATATGGCCAGGGATCTCGTTCCTGGTCAGTATTGCACCTTTTTATTGTTGAATGTTGTATTTTGCTATTACCGTTTAAAATTCTGCCTGAACAGCCCGAATGCGTCCGATTAGTTTGTGTTACGTTCGGGCCACATGGAGTGTACCGAGTAATCTAGCCAACATGGCGGCTCTGAAGGCCGGGGTTTTTAGCGTCGCAGCTCATGTGAATTCGAATTCATTGAAAGTGGAGGTGACCAGCTCACGAATTTCAGTAAAAATGAATGCTGAATAATTTAAACTTTGAACTGCTTAAAAACATACGTTTTAACTAAACACCATCGCTGTAATTATTCGACTTGATTGGCTAGCTTGCTAGTCATATAGATAAAGCGGCAGGATGAGCGCGGATACGATGCAAAGCTTTTTGTTTTACCGTTAGAAGGTGTAACATTACTGCTACCATCGTTTTAAATATGTTTGGGATTTATTGTGGTTTTACTTATTAGAATCCTGATTTTAATGCCTGTTGTGTTTTGTTTTTTGCAGCCGAGTATGCTCAAACAGACATGGTCTGATCCGGAAATACGGACTCAATATGTGTCGCCAGTGCTTCAGGCAGTATGCAAAGGACATTGGCTTCGTCAAGGTAAGTTAGATTGGAAGAATTATTTAACTTATTCAATGTTCAGGTGTTTAAGCTCCTCAAAGATTTATTGGTGTGTACATGTTGAGACATTACTGTTTATCTGTTTTTACAGCTCGACTGAATGCAGAGAACTGGAGTCACCGTTGGGGTCATGTTCAGATGACATGGCCCCAAAGGAGTAAAGGAGATCTGAAAAAATCATTCTGTTGAATAAATAGATTGCCTTTTCTGTACGGAATCACCTTGCATCTCTCGTCCTTTCTAGGTCTTGGGGGGGCCAGGCTAGCTGTAGGCTAACCTTTTTTTATTGGGTTAGGCTTTACAACTGAAGGGGTTTAGTTTGATGCGCTTACATTTCATATGCAGCTATTGTTATAGCCTGGTAGGTGGTTCCCTGTTATCGCTGTAGTGATGCTTACTTTAGTGATTACAGTTAGATTGAACTGTTGTTTTGGGACTTACAGAAGAATGAGATGAAAGGTAGAAAAAACAAGTAGTTGAAAAGTTTGCTGTACCATAAGGTTTAGGTGCTGGATGTTGGTGAACAGAAGGCTTCATTGGTCCTTTTCTTGCATGATTGGACATGCCTAAATTGCAAGCTTTATTTGGAATCTGACAGTTTGCTCTTGGATTTTTTGGATGGTTGTGCCCTCTGAAATGTCTAGGAATCTAACCAGCCTCCGTGATGGAGTAGATGTGTGATGTGTCTGAAGTCCGCTAATCATAGAGTTAAGATCTAATGACATGATGATACACTACGGTGTAGTGCTGATTGTGAATTGAGTTTGGGTTTTCATGAGATGCAAAGTGCCATTTGGTATCCTACTTGTGATTGTACTTGGTTATGTATTTAAACTCCCAGTAGTGTCATATTTCATATAATAGAATTTCTGCAATTCCACTGTAATAGGCAATATTGATGTATTTGATGAGGACAATCTACTACAGGTAGACCTCTTGTGAACCTACCCAGCTTTTGCAGGGTTGTTAATGTCTTTTATATACGGGTGCGTCTCTGGATTTAACTTTGGTTAAACGACTTGGACAGAGACGTGAGGCACTGCCTGGGAGATGAACGGCAGGAAGAGGGTCTGTATGGAGGAAGACGAGGCAGCTGAGACGAAACCCAGGAGTCGTGGACAGATGAGCTGAGGCGACTAGTCATTTATCATGGCATAAATCATGCTGTAACAGTGAGGCAGGGGGACCAGATTTTCCCTTTCCTTTTGTAATAGACATCAATTTTTCGTGTGGGAGAATGTTAAAAATCTACCATAATGTTGGTGGGCACTTTTTAATCCAGTGAGAATTTTTCGGGCAGTTAGGAGCTTCTCAAGGAATCTTGGAAAGGTGAGCTGTAGCACCTTAGAGACTTGGTTTAGGGTAGCCTATCACCCCCATGTGTTTTGTAAGGGATTAAGTCGATTTTTGTGTGGATTCAGGAATAGCTCACATTCCAACATCTGGGTTTTTTCTGAAAGTATACTTTTTTTTAGAATTTTATATATATATATATATTTTTAAACCTAATTTCTTTCTAATTCTATTAGATTTTCTTCCTGGTTATGTTTATACATCCAATCCTGTGTCTGTTAACGGGTGAAACACAGTGACAACTGGCCATGTATATAGTTTTATTAGATTGGTAGCAGAAATACGAAAGCTTAGGCGATGTTATTGCCGCCGCCGTCGTCAAGCTACCAGCGTCAAAGAAAAGAAAACTTCACAACATACAACCCAGACTGGGCGAAAATAATTGAATGGGTTAGGAACACACAAGGGGACCCGTTTTGTGTCCAGCCAAGCAAAACTTAGTTAGATTATACTTTAAATGAACCTGCTTGGAGTTTAAAGCATTAATTGAGGGACAGCAGGAACCTCAGCAGGCAGCAAAAAGGGATGAGAAATAGAGGTGTGAAATGTAAGGTTGCCCAAATTTCATTAAGTTAAAAGTTTTTTTTATAATCATTTACATCTTATGTTTTCATTTCTAAAGGGAGTATATCTTTGGACATATGATAAGATTTTATAATGTATAGTGTAGTGCGCAGGGGAGTGTCGTGTTCCCTGTGTGTGTGAGTGACAGAATAGTCCATGGTGCCGTGATGAAATGTTAACAGCGGTTGAGGGAGCATATCCTCCTCAGCTCTCCCAACTCTCTGGTGGAGTACAGCCTATGCTCTTCTGGGCCAAAGCACTGGCCAGACAAGCAGAGCCGTGAGCCAGTCAGCGGGAGGATACAGATGT
This sequence comes from Clupea harengus, assembly GCF_900700415.2. Classification (NCBI taxonomy): domain Eukaryota; kingdom Metazoa; phylum Chordata; class Actinopteri; order Clupeiformes; family Clupeidae; genus Clupea; species Clupea harengus. The sequence goes on from NC_045166.1 coordinate 13,692,180, forward strand.
GGGGCCCCAGCAATCCTGATCCACAGCCTGCGGATTGGGCGGCTGACAGGCCATGTGGAGTCTGTTGATACTGGGTCCACCATCTCCACCGGCACGCTATCCGGCACAGAGAGGTCAAGACTGGCAGGCTGGGTGGCGACGAAGATATACACGTTGACTGCAGAGAGAGTGCAGATGAGAGGGAAGAAAGCTTTATGAGTGCTCATCGCTGGCCAAGTGGTTCAACACCTATTCTGGCTGGCCAGCATCCAGGACGAGTGCATCACTGGACTGGACCTGCTGGCCAGGTGAGTGGCTGCTACAGGTGATGTATCTAGGGTGGCAGCTCTGCCTGGGTGCTGAAACTGTGGCCCTTCACACTCCTGGGGAGGATGAGTCATCGACCTGAGGGGCTTCTCTCGCCTCCACGCCGGTCCAAAGAGTGCTGACGCCGCCCATCAAAGAGAAGCCGTCCATAGCCCAACAAATCCCTGTGCTGTCACCCTTGACAGAGACCACACCCACACGCCAAAGTCTTCAACAAGGTTGTCTTTTTAGGGCCACACCCACCCTTGAGGAGGCTGCCCGCTGTGGTCACAGCCTGCGCGCTCACAGCGGCCACGTCAATCCCCAGCACACCTAAGAGGCTCTCTGTTGCAGGCTTGAGTAGCCAATATTGTAACCATTTTTAGGGAATTTTGTTTCTTCGTGATGAGTGTAAGAGTACATTGAGTGTAATTACTTTTTTTTTGTAATAATTGTTTTGGTATGATTCATTATACATAGCCTCTTAGATCATAAATGCTGCAAAGCACTAGATTATACCGTTTTTCTCAATTGTTTACACACAAAAACTGGAACTTATGACACAATGACCACAACCTGTAACCCATGTGCCAACTTCCTAAACCAATTTAGCTGAACTATACACAATTATCTGCTTTAGACACAAATTTCAATTGTAAACCACACTTTCTTCAAAACACTACACACAATCCTCTCTATTTTGCACACTTCATCAATGCCAAATCCCTTTGGGTTCAGACAGAACACTGCCTTTCAAATGGCAAAACATCCATTTCCAAGGCTGTTGTGCAATTTGGAAACAAAATATAAGGGCCACAGGTGAGGAGGAGGAAGAGGAAGAGCAAGAAGGAGAGCCATTATCTCTGATGAGATTCGGGCCACTGTGGTCGACCATGTGGTCAACCAAGGTTTGACCATGCAGGAGGCTGGCCAGAGGGTTCAACCAAACATAAGCTGCTTCTCAGTTGCATCCATTCTCAGGACATTCAGAATAGAGAATAGGTAAGAAACACTACTATGACAGGAAAACACTAGTTTGAATGCCTTATCAGGAGCAAAGTATTTTTGTATTTAGAGCATTTTACATTGTACTGTATTTGTATATTTTGCAGAAATCGAAGATTCCCCCGGCGTGGTGGGAGGGAGCGCGTCTTGACGGCTGAACAGGAGACTGCAATAGTCAATATGCTATAACAATCAAACAAATACAAAGTGTTGTTGACTGTACTGGCCTATTTTCTATTGTTTGTTCTGTGCAAATCATTGTTTCAGTGTTCAGTGCAATCAGTGTTTGCTGTGATGTATAGGCTACAGCACTTTTAGAAAAAATAACGAAATATTTTTGTTGTTACTATATATTTGTGTGTTGTTTTATATTTGAGTAAACACATTATACAGTTAAAGTAGTGTTTTCCATTAAGCACATCAGAGTTCAATGATTGCTTAGAAATGTCTACTCATATGATGGTCTGTGTGTGTCATTTGAACACAAAATACCATTTTGAGGAGACATAACATTGTTTTGAAGGCAAAGTAGCATTTTGCATTTTGTGTGTGTGTTTTGGGGATTTGTGTTAAAAGTTTGAGAAAATGAGGTATGCTTTCAAAAAATGTGTGTAAGCAATTGAGAAAAATATTAGAGGTCTGTGTTTCCCTTTTCCATTGCTTTCCATGGGGAGTATTCCAAGGTAATCACTTCCATCTTCCAGGGAAGATCCATTTTCCAATTCAAGCTGGATCTGGTAAAAAACAAGATTTCAAATGTGTTGTCTGCACTAGCAGAAAATATTGCATCTTTTTTGCAAAACTTTTAGGTTCTTTTCTTTAGTTTGAACAAGTCCTTTGAGTCTCATGGGCTTACATGTGCTTGGACTTCCAAAAACAGCCACTGGGTGGCAGAATTGGTCCACGTATATATCTCCAGGAAAAGGCCAGCAGGTATATGCGGTGTCTTTCAGCGTAACACAGTTGATGTGGTTTATTCATGAGGTATTTCATAAGTACCATCATCTGCACCCTCATTTAGACACTGAAATAGTCCACGCACACGACACCCACGAAAATAAATACACGTTTTGAAGAAAGCCCTTGTATTTAAGGGGTAATGGGTACTCGATCAACTCAGGGCTCGGCCAGCCTTACTTCTACTAATTAGTATTGCAAATAAATTACTGAATGATGTTAACAAAGTAGTGCATTTTCATGTTCCTTTAGTCTCCGTTGTGAACATGGCATTTGGTGGTAGTTGGTGAGGTAATTGATGCCCCCCTATGTATAATGCATGCCCTTCTGAAACACCCCCTCCTAAGGTGGGCAGGAGTTAGTACAGGAAGCAGACAGAAGACAGGTTCACTGCACTGCAGTGTCTCTGGCTGCAAGGCAGCACTGTCCTCTACACCAGCCCTCATATCTCAGATTACTCTGGAAATAAATGAATTTGGAATGTTTGCCAGCATGGTTGGCATGGTAACAGGGCAGCATGTTTTGTACCTGTATGTTGCCTTTTGCTGAATGTTCCCAAAAGTGACAGCATAGCTGCCCCCCACCCCCCAACCATTAGTGGGATCAGTATAAAAAAAACAGGAACACTTGTTATTTGAGGATCTGTGCTTAAGAATGTCCTTGTGGTTGAAATTGGACTCTTAATTCATAAGTGTCTTTAGTGCAAAAGTGCCAACATTTTGCTGTAATTGCGCAGTATCCCATGGAAACACAGACAGAACTGATGCATCCTCTCCCCCCCCCTCTTCCTGTAACCAGGCCTATCTGGGAGAGAGCCGTAATGTCAGATTTGCTATTTTCTGACCACCGCAATTACCTGAATTCTGCCTTTGTGGCTTTGCGCCCTGAGCAAAACAACATCAATCAGTCCTCTTCCTGCACGGTCTTTTGGTAGCTAAAAACAGAACAAGCTGCAAGCGACTGAGAATCTGAATGACATTTTCTGCATTAAATGCGCTAGTTATTAATGTGCCACACTCACCAGTCGTGCCTTCAGGACAAGTAAATCACTTAATCGTTTTTATGGTGCCCCAGGAGGAGTTTTGCCAGAGGGTAGAACGACAGATAAAACTCCGCTAAGTTCTGACTTATGTGTTATCTATATGACCTGAAGCATGGCTGTTTATGAGAATGTTAGCGCTGCCCAGAAGCATGAACAATCAGACTGACTTTAATTCCACCAGTTCTGCTGTTAATAGTGGGATTAGCAGGGTTTCTGACTATGACCTTTTGGTTTACCTCCGTGTGAATAGAATGGACGGGTCCTTCTGACGAGCGAACGACCAACCACACACTGATACGTTTGCTTAAAGGGTTTTCTGAAACTAAATTACTCAAATTGAGTGATTGTGTCTTAGACTAACATGCTGATTGCTGTTATGTTTTGTCAAACAACATTAACTGGCTTTACACACCAAAGTTTTCTTGTCAGGTGAACAAGTGAGAACCTGATTCTGAGCAGTTCATTGTTATGTAGCTACCCTCTTGATAGGCAGGCTTCTACTCATACTTCTACGCTTCTACTCATTATAAGCCGCCAGACACTAGTACAGCTACACCACATGCGCATAGCTACAAACAATTAGTGTGAACAGGTAGATGGTAAAAACCTGCTAGGCTCTAGGCCTGCCGCACCTCCACCGGTGCCCTTTGGGCTAGCTGCGGGGTCGTCAGCCGGGGACCACCTTTCTCAGATGTTTCGCCCCTTATCCCGGAACATCTCCTGGTGGCGGGGCAGTGAACAGGGACGTCTCCCAGTCACCCCCCGCAGCTAGCCTTTCTCAGGAGTTGCTCGCTCCCCATGCCTTGTCCCGCCTCCTTAACCAAAGCCAAAAACTTGCCTTCTCTGCTTCCTCAGACAGCTCTCTGGTGGCTTTGTGTAGCTCCTTGCCCCTCAGCCCTAGCTCTTTAAGTAGGCGAGTCATTGAGCTTCCCACAAACCCCCTCGTGCCAACCTCCACTGGAAAGAGTCGTGTACTCCAACCGCTCTCCCTGCACTCCGCAACCAGGTCAGAGTACTTTGCCCTCTTCCTTTCGTGGGCTCCCTCCATCCCCTCCTCCCATGGCACCGTCAGCTCCACAAGCAGCGCAGATCTCTCCGTCCTGGCCCACAGCACCACAACTGGCCTCAGTGTGGTGCTGCAGATCTCCCCTGGGAAGTGGAGCTGCCTGCCCAAGTCCACCTCCATTCTCCATTCCACTCCTGGCAACAAAAGGGTGGATGCTGGTCTCCTTCTGACAGTGTCCCCCTTTTCCCCTTCCCTAAGGAAATGGGTCCTCTGCTGGCTCCCCGGCTGCCTCCCAGCGCTTGCCTCTTGCCTTTTCCTCTCCACTACCTCTGCCAGTTTCCTCAGCACCTGATCGTGCCGCCATCCATACCTGCCCTGGGATAGCGCGGTCTTGCAACCTGACAGAGTGTGTTGTAGGGAAGCATTGATGGTCCCACAGAGGTCACAGGCCTGCTCCGTGCCCAGCCACTGCTGGAGGTTTCGGGGGGAGGGCAGAGTGTCGTAGGTTGCCCTGATGAGGAAACTGAGTCGAGCCTGTGGCAGTTTCCAGAAGTCTGCCCAGCTCACCACCCGACCCGCAACCCCCTCCCACGTCGTCCAGCGTCCCTGCTGCCCCTGCGCCACTGCCTTGACCCTGTACTCTTCCTCTGCCATCTTTGTCACCTCCGAGACAACAAGATCCTTCCTCTCCTTCCTGCTAGCTCTGGACCACAGAATAGGCGGATCTCCCCACCCAAGGCCAGCGCGCCCCGTCTGGACTCTGCCCACCATCTCCTGGTGCTGCAACCTGCCCACTGCCTTCTGCACCTCCTCCTCGGCCCTCCACTTCCTCCCAGTCAACACCCGGGCTTCCATGTCCCTCACGGTCTCATCTGTAGATTCCCTCAGCTCCATCACCAAACACACAAACACACACACACACACACTACTCTATCTTCTATAGTCCCCCCCCCACACACACTACTCTATCTTCTATATCCCCCCCCCCCCCCCCACACACACACACTACTCTATCTTCTATAGTCGTCCCCCCCCCCACACACACACTACTCTATCTTCTATAGTTCCCCCCCCCCCCACACACACACTACTCTATCTTCTATAGTCCCCCCCCCACACACACACACACACTACTCTATCTTCTATAGTCCCCCCACACACACACACACACACACACACACTACTCTATCTTCTATAGTTTCCCCCCCCACACACACACACTACTGTGCAGCCCTACATATCACACAGCAATGAAAGGAAGGGACTCGTAATGTAATAGCCTACTTTAGCGGCTGCTGCACGGTTTCATGGACAGTAAGGACAGATGTAAGTAGCTCATATTGTAACGAGTTTTAGTATTTTGTATGTTTTTTTTTAGCCCCTCAGAACATAAATGCAGCAAATAGTGTTCTGAAAGTGCTGATATAGCACCAGATGGGATGGAAGTAACTGAAATGCAAACATGTCAAGAATTTCAGTCCATTTTATGAGCTACGCGATTCACGCTCCTGCCTGTTTTAGAGTCCAGTCCAGGATGAACACAGCGTGCGGTGTTAAATTGAATTGGACCGAGACTGGAACAAAAATACAATGTCGCTTCTCTGTGACAGTTGGAATAGCAAAGGCATCATGTGAAGTCTGACTGAGGCACTGCAGCTGTAACATCACTGACAAATAAAGGGGGGAAATAAAATATAGTCAATATTAATGAGTATCAGTTTGATTATGAAATATTAATATTGATAATTGATTATGTAATACTATGTCGGTGGTCCAATGCATGTTGCAGTATCAGCAGCATGCAAACATTGTGACGGGTTAAAATACATGCTACTGCTGTGGCGTGGACACCGCTCTGTCTTTGGAGTGTGTGTGTGCTAAATACACCTTATGTACTTTACTAATAGTTTTATAATGTGTGTGTGTTTGTGTGTGTGCGTGTGTGTGTGTGGCAGGGGGATTATATCCTGCACGTACCCCTAGGACAGCTAAGAAACACATGCAAATGGCAGAAGTTAAGAGTCAGCCACGGAAAGACTCTCAACACAGCCATGCCTAATTATATATTCCACACTCACTCACACACACACACACACACACACACACACACACACACACACACTCACACTCCCACACACACTCCCCTCAAGTACTCTACACAGACAGGCTGTCTCGGGGTGGATAAGGAAGTGGAGTGGCTACCTATGTGTGTGTGTGTGTGTGTGTGTGTGTGTGTGTGTGTGTGTGTGTAAGAGTCTGAGTGTGCTTATAGGAAAGAGCTGTTGTGTGTGTGTGTGTGTTTTCCTGTTTCTGTGTGTGCACATGTCGGTTTATGTGAATATAAAGTGTGTGTGTGGTTTTGCTGGTATTTGTGTATGTGTTTGTGGGAGTGTTCATGAGTGGGTACCTATTTATGTGTGTGTGTGTTCTCTAATCAGTGTGTGTGTGTGTGTGTGTGTGTGTGTGTGTGTGTGTGTGTGTGAGAGAGAGAGAGATGGGGAACTTGGGAAATGACTCCCGCTCGCACAGGTGAACACCTGGGCATGTGTGAAGTGTAACTTGAACTGAGGGTTTGTTAAAGAAACAGCATCACTCTTTGAGAGGGATAATTTAGGTTGAATGGATGGAGTGGGTGGGTGGGTGGATGGGGAGTGGGGGTGTTTGAGTTTGAGGGGAAGAATAGGGGTGGGGGGGTGGTGAGTTAGGATGGAGGGTTGTATGTGCTTTATGCACAGGTCGGTGCTATAGAGTGTGAGGAAGTGGGACATCGATTGCTTTAATAACGGCCTCAAGGCAAACTCCAATCCAAAGCCTCTTTCGGCCATTTTTTATGGTTTTGTGAACTGTGAAAACTTTTCATGTATGGAGTTACTGCAAGAGTCATGGATGATGATGGTGTGAGTAGGCAAAAGCATAGGGGTCATGAGTGTAGAGGGAAGCTACTGTGTTGCACTGTGGAGTTTTAGTTTGAGTTTGTCTGTAGACATTTTCTTGCGCTTGCGCTTGTGCTTGCGCTTGTTGCCTTTGTGCTTGTTCCAGGGTTGTTCAGGCTCTGGGCTCTGTAAGTAGATGTTATTGTGTTTGTAGATGGTTACATGAGAGTGTTTGTAGAGGGTTACATGAGTGCGTTTCTTTGTAGAGGCTTACATGCAGGGTGTGATTTGCTGGGGGGATTGACACACACACACACACACACACACACACACACACACACACACACACACACACACACACCTCTGGTCTATGTATTTATAATTCATCACCAAAAGACAGTATAAAGAACTTAAAATAACAAGGTCTTTAAAATACAGTAAAGTGCTGCAGCCTGAGAACAGTCAAATCAGACATGGACCATCCCTGTCCGCTGAGCTGGTGTGACAAGAAATGACAGCGTGGCTAAGTGATGATCCTGGTTTCTTTGGCCTTGATCCATGTACAGCTTTTCAGTATGTCACCAAGCACAAATAGTCAATTTCAGTATCTTTGCATATGCAGTAGCATATCATTGTATTTTACAGGACCCTGACAGAAAAAAAAAATCCTAGAAATATTGCAACTGCGAATGCAACTACAGGAGCTACTGTTAGAATGGAAAGGAACGGACAAACAAGTTGGCATTAACAAATAACAAGGACCAGTCAAACGGTAAAAGATCAGTGTGCTGAATGGGGCAGATTCCTGTTTTGCAGCACCAAGTTTTTAAAGTTCCTGGTTGGCATGTCTGACATCTGCTTTAACCCAATCGGTAAGCTTGATTTAAGTTGCTGTCTGGAGACCTACCTGGTTAACAATTTGCGGAAAGCAAAAAGAAAGCACTCTCTTGATCAGTCAGTTCCACCAACTCTAGTGCAGAAAGATCTCCTAATCACATAAACAAGCAGCTGGCTAGCACTCGTAGTGCACACCTGGCCTTTATGTTAGCTATGCTTTAACAGCTGCAAGATTATACAGTTTGTAGCCCACTGTGGTTTGTGATTTATTTTCATGAATAAATATATACTTGAATAAATTAATAAATGTATACTTACACCTAACCCTAACCCCTAAGACCCCCCCCCCCCCCCCCCCCCGCCTCTGATTTTTTTTTCACAAATCGCATCCTGGTTATATGTATGTGTTTGTTTGTAGACGCTTCTGTGCTTGTGTTTGTATGTAGATATTTGTGAGTTTGTGTTTGTTTGTTGGTATTTGTGTGTTTGTGGTTGTTTGTTGGTATTTTTGTGTTTATCTGTAAGTATATGTAGGTATTTGTGTGTTCTTTGTAGATGGTTACATAAGTGTGTGTTTGTAGATGCTTAAGTTTTTTTTTGTGTGTTTGTAAATAGTTACGTGTGTGTGTGTGTGTTTGTAGATAGTTACATGTGTGTGTGTGTGTATGTTTGTAGACGGTTACGTGTTTGTGTGTTTGTCGATGGTTACATGTGTGTGTTTGTTGATTGTTACACGTGTGTGTGTGTGTGTGTGTGTTTGACGATGGTTACATGTGTGTGTATGTTTGTAGATGGTTACGTGTGTGTGTGTGTGTTTGTAGATGGTTACATATGTGGTTGTGCTTGACAATGGCTACATGTGTGTGTGTGTTTGATGATGGTTACATGTGTGTGTGTGTGTATGTTTGATGATGGTTACATGTGTGTGTGTTTGTAGATGGTTACATGTGTGTCTTTGTTTGCAGATATTTGTGTGCTTATGTTTGTATGAAGATACTTGTGTTTCTGTGCAGGTGTTTATGTTTGTATGGCACTCTCCCAGCTCGTTAAACCTTAGATGCACTCCAAAGGACGGAAGTATGACGGTAACTAAGGTGTGTGTGTGTAACAAAACAAAACAAAACAAACGTACCTCAGATGGTGTGGCACCAGGCGGACCCCCCTCCAAAGAGATCAGGCTTACTCACCAAAGGAAGGCATTCTCTAGTGTCCCCCATCTCGTGTCAATGTCCCCCATCTAGTGTCCCCAGTCTTGCCATGCACGGAGAGCCCACACACTTTTATTCCTTTTGGTTTTGTTCGCTTTTGTTTGTTAGTCTTTTTTCTGGTATCTTTATTTATTATTTATTATTATTCACTGTGGCTACAGGTGATTATCTGCCTTAAAACAAAAGAGAGAAACGTAAACACAAAAACCCACTTGCCATGGAGCCAAACTAACCCACCTCCCTCTAGGCCCTCAGTTCCCAAACTGGGGTACGCGAAGTGGTTCAGGGGGTACGCGGGGAGAACATTTCCGCGATAACTGAAAACGGGCGGAATTCACAGAATGTACCCTTTGAAACAGAATTGCAACTTTCAGATGGAAACATCATTTTGTGCATCAAAATTCCCCTGTATTTTGTCCTGGAAGGCTGTATTTCTTTCTTATAAACACAAAAACGATCGCAACGATGAACAAGCATTAATTAGAAAACAAAACCACTGAGAAAATGTCACGTCTCTGCTGAACTCCGCTCCGGCTACCCCCCCCTATTCAACGGTTGACACACAGACCTCCGTAGCGTGTCAAATTAATTCGCTCATCTTCCCAATCGACTCATTTTAAGCCATTAATCTACCTCAGGATGAACAAAATGAGCCGAAACGGAATAAAACTAGAAGGGGTACGGGACTGTAAAAAGTTTGGGAACCACTGCTCTAGGCTGACCTCCTTTTACCCCAACCCAACTCCTTACTTATTCATGCAGCAACTCTATTGATACCTCACACAGTCTCTGCACCACCACCCTGTTTTTAGCACAGGTTCCCCATCATTGCAATTAAAGGGACAGCCCCACTACTGAGGGACAGGCAGCTACACACGTAAGGAAGCGGCAGGGTCCAGTAATGAATTAGACAAAGAAATAAGTGCACTTATGTGTGTGCGTAGCAGTAGATGTATGTGTGCTTGTATGCAGATGTTTGTTTGTGTGATGTTAGTTGGCTGAGGTCGTTTTGGTTAAAAAGCACAAAGGTGCTGAGTCAGGTGCAGTTTGGAGTTTGTTTTCCGCTGAGTGTGTGGGTTAGTGTGAAGTGTGTGTGTGTTAGTGTAAAGTGTGTGTGTGTTAGTGTGAAGTGTGTGTGTGTGTGTGTGTTAGTGTGAAGTGTGTGTGTGTGTGTGTGTTAGTGTGAAGTGTGTTAGTGTAAAGTGTGTGTGTGTGTGTTAGTGTGAAGTGTGTGTTTGTGTGTTAGTGTGAAGTATGTGTGTGTTAGTGTAAAGTGTGTGTGTGTGTGTGTTAGTGTGAAGATGTAAAAGTTTGGAGTGTTCCTTTCAGTATGAGTGTGTGTGTGTGTGTGTGTGTGTGTGTGTGTGTGTGTGTGAAGATGTAAAAGCCGATTTGTGACTGGGAACAGATGTTTCTAAGCGTGTGGTTGGACGAGGCTGTTTGTGTCCTAATGGTTGTTGTAATGGGATATTGAGGTGTCGTAGAGAAATAGAGGAGGTTAGGCTCTTACAAAAGCATGGGTAAAGCTGGATGGCTTCTCATTGCATCATCATTTCTCTCACGTACCCTTCACATAAAAAGCATCTGGATTAACACGGAGCTTAGGGTGTGGAGAATCACGGCTCACTTTACGGTCTGTTCACTGCATTAACAACATAGATGGATGGACTGGGATGGGATATGTAGAAATCTGTGTGGATTTGTAGACAGACAGACAGACAGACAGACAGACAGACAGACAGACAGACAGACAGACAGACAGACAGACAGACAGACAGACAGACAGACAGACAGACAGACAGACAGACAGACAGAGAGACAGAGAGACAGAGAGACAGAGAGAGAGAGACAAACTGCCCTCCCTGCTATGAGGCTCCCTGGTGAGGCATCCTCATCCTCGATTCATTTAACCAGCTGGGGTGTCACAGAAACACAGCCTCAGTCTGCAGGAGTCTAGCGCCACCCTCAGGTTTCTCATGTAGCTCTCGGCCTCACACACACACACACAGACAGACAGACAGACAGACAGACAGACACACACACACACACACACACACACACACACACACACACACGGAAAAGAAATATAGAAATACGGGCGGCAGTGGTACAAGAGGTAAAGAAGTCGTTTAGTAATCAGAAGGTTGCTAGTTGTGCCATACTCACTCTGTACGTCATAGATGATATGAAAAGGAAAGCTCAGTCCTGATCAGAGTAGTCTTCATTATGATTGAGTGCTCCTCACTGACGTCTGCTTTCATCCTCATGACTTGCACAGTCTGACTCTCTA